>NC_134570.1:20022500-20295000 GCF_050947875.1 Dermacentor variabilis | reverse complement strand
AACCCCTGAACCGATTTTAATGAAATTTGTTGCATTTGAGAGAGAATGTAAATTCTAGTGACTGTTGGACATGGAATTTTGATTTATGGGGTGAATATTGTGAAAAAGATTTTCAGAGATTCGAAAATTATAGACGCACGAAGTTTATAAATTAATACCTCTGCATCAAAAAGAGATACCGCAGTTCTGTAAATGTCATCCGTTAGATCATTCAAAGCTGACAAATTCGATACGTCAATTTATGTATTACGTTAATTTTTTACATTGTGTACAAGGGTTCTGCAAGAGCTGTATTTCTGTATTACTGATTTCTTTAGATTCATGTGTAACATATCGATGTTGTCCCCTTTAGAAGTAACATCAGGTGCAATTCACAGAATTGTGATATTATTTTTTCTTGTTGAGTTAGAGAGTTGTAAACACGATAGTTTGGTTCTCTGCAAAGTTTTGATTTTTTGCCAATATTTCAGTAAAAAACTGGCAATCTAAATCAAACATTGTAAACCAACAGTCACTAGATTTTCAGTTCCTCTTTTGCAACAAACCGCCAAATTTGGTGCAGTGGTTGCCGAGAAAAACGAATTCTCCTTTTACATGTGTTTAGGTAGAAGCATCCGAGCTAAGGCTTCCTGTTAAACCCATAAGCAATATGACTGTCACCCGTTATCTCGTCTGGTTTTTCCCTAATTATACAGCACTTTTCGTGCAAACTTGGCAACTGGAAACAAGAGTCGCAAGGAGTTGAGAAGTTAAGCGACCTACTAAGGGAGAGAGCCAAGGCAACAGCCAAACAGGAAGAAAAAGCGAATATTAACAAATTTAACCGCTGTTTATGAAAATCTTTATGGATCAACATATTTTTTTTTTAAAGAGGAAGTAGAGAAAACGCCGCCGGAAGTGGAGAACAATTCAGTGTGTTTTGAATGACGCCTCTGCAGTTATCAGTCGAGCCGCCTGACGTAGCCACTTCTCTGCTGTGCTTATGTGGGTGTTTTTCTAACCTTCCAGGGTGGGCGCAGTGCGTCTACAACCGCAGCGTTCTGCGCTCTACACGGTTGTACGGGACTGGCGGCCACGCATCGTTGCGTAACTTCGCAAGTAACTATGCGAGTCGGTTGTGGCACTTGGTAGAGCAGTAAACGAGGGATCCCAAAGAGCTGTGATTGTTCCACAAATGTATATTCCTCTATAATTCTTCCAGAGATAATTAAAAAAATAACGCTGTTTTAATCGGATACAACTCAAGTCTGCAGTGAAGCCCTGCACACGCCCTCATAACCTCCAGCCACTGTTCCTTCGCGAGGCTGCAAATAATTCGTACTTCAAATTTTGCCTGTTACCCAAATCAGACGGTAACCAGAAAAATAAATTTATTAGCGCGCAAATTTATACGTTTTCCCTCGCCTATTATAGTGGAATGGCGAATGACTAATTCTTTATTGAAGTGAAATAAAATGCTTGCTTCGCAAACATTTGTCAAGTTGCACTTCAATTGGCAGTGAAATTTCATGAGTAAGACGGGCTCAGCAGTGAAATGTACCACATACTTTTGAAGATTTAATTAATTATATAGGTTTAGAAGTGCCGAAACCATGATGCATGTCGTAGTGGGAGACTCCGGCAATTCGTACTACCTGGCGTTTTTTAACGTACATCTAAATCTAAATACATGGGCGTTTTCGCATTTCGCCCCCATCGAAAATGCGGCCGCCGTGGCCGGGATTCGATCCCGCGACCTCGTGCTTCGCAGCCCAACATCGTAGCCACTAAGCAACCACGCCAGGTAGACTTTTGAAGAGTGAAATGCTAAGACTCCATACACTTTGTCCGTGTCTATTGCACACCTCATTGCTACAGTCGATGAAAAGACTCTTCAAGAACAGCAGACGCTCCGGAGGTATCAAGTACGACGCCATTTTGAAAAGGCCGCATGACGACGGCTTTGTTTGTTTCTGTGATTGGCTGTGTTGCGTTTCGCCTGCGACACGTGGTTTTGCCGGCGCGACGGCGGCGGGGCGGCGGACATTTTGGCCCGATCGTCGTCACCGCAACACTCATCGCCAGGTGTTTCCAGGCGCGTCTGCGGCGATGCGACCGCCTAGGGATTTCGTTCCAGTCATTGTGCCCGAAACAGGCGAGGCCAAAGCAGGGATCTCCTTCCAGTTATTGGGCCCGAAACAGGCGATGCCAAAGCAGGGATCTCGTTCCAGTCATTGTGCCCGAAACAGGCGATGCCAAAGCAGGGACCATCTTCTCGTTACAGTCATTGTGTCCGACCGGCAGCGCCACGACAGTGTGCTGCGCAGCGCCACGACAGTATGCTGCGCAGCGCCACGACAGTGTGCTGCGCAGCGCCACGACCAGGTGCTACGAGATCGTGCGCAGCGCCACGACATGGTGCTACGGCATCGCTACGACAGTGTGCGTCACCATTAGCCCATTGTACATTCACGTGCTCGTCTTTTGAGGGGTTCCTTCTTGCCCTCAACTGCGAGAGTATAAAAACAGCTGCCCCCGGACGCCAGAGGAGGGCTCCGATTTCTTCCGTTGAGTGAAGTGCTCTCCCGTCTCTCTACTTCGGTCAAACCTGACCGCCAACTCTTTGCGATGTTAAAATAAACAAGTTGTTTCGTTGTTACCTGTCGACTCATGCTTTGCCGAGACCTTCGGATGCTTGCAGTTGTACCCCAGGCCGCCAGGCCAACGCTACCCTTGGGGCTTGCGACCCAGGTACAACCACGGGCGTCAGCGCCGAGTTCCCAACAGATCGTACCAGCAGTCAGATCCAAACATCTGGTGGCAGCGGTGGGATCGCCTACGACTTCAAACAACGGTCTGCCAGCGGCGAGATCACGACAACGGAGGCCAGCAGCAAAGAGATGCAGTTGACAGTATGCTGAGCAGCTCAACGACGATCCGGGAGCAGTGCAACGAGCCCTGTGTGACGACTGGTTGCCTGCAGCGGAACGACTGCGCGGAATTCCTGCCTGCGAGGTTTGGTGAGTGCGGGACTTTCTTCTACTGAGCTTTGCCAGGCTTTTTGTTAGTGTCAGAAACAGAGCTGGTAATTGTGGTTGTCGTTGCTGCCGGGTTAGTTTGCGGCAAGACAATAGTAAGCAGTAGAGAAAGCAGCATTCAGAGCAGCCATGGATTTGAAGTCGTTGCGCAAACCGAAATTGTTGGAGCTTGCAAGAGTTTCAAGGTCTGTTCTCTGAGAGGCCTGGTAGGACTTCTGTACTTACTCATGATATAGAACTTACCTCCACAGAGCCAGTACGATCCAAGGCGTATCGGGTGTCACCCCGCCAGAGCGATATTATGGAGGCTGAGGTAAAGAAAATGCTACAGCTCGGTGTTATTGAGGCAGGTGAGAGTGATTATACCTCCCCTTTGATTTTAGTTGAGGTACCGGGCAAGGAACCTCGTCCTTGCGTCGACTACCGCAGGCTTAATTCCATCACTAAGGATCAAATTTATCCGATCCCTAACATCGAGGAGCGCCTTGAGAAAGTTAGTAGCGCTCAGTTTATTTCCACCCTAGATCTTGTCAGGGGTTATTGGCAGGTTCCACTTACAGAAGAGGCTAGTAGGTATGCGGCGTTCATTTCACCAATGGGAACATTCCGTCCTAAAGTGTTGAGTTTTGGTTTGAAGAACGCGCCATACTGTTTTTCAAGCCTCATGGATAAAGTGTTGCGGGGACAGCAAGAATTCGCTTTACCGTATCTAAACGACGTAGCGATATTCTCCGCATCCTGGTCGGAGCATATGACACACTTGCGGGCAGTGCTAACCCGCCTGCGCGAAGCAGGCTTGACAGTAAAGGCTCCTAAGTGCCAGTTAGCACAGGCCGAGGTTGTCTACCTCGGTCACGTGATTGGTCAGGGTCGTCGCCGCCCCTCTGAAATAAAAGTGGCCGCTGTGCGAGACTTTCCGCAACCGCGCACAAAGACCGATATTCGGTCGTTCTTAGGTGTCGCCGGCTACTATCAGAGGTACATCCCTAGGTACTCTGATATCGCGGCTCCCCTGACGGATGCTCTAAGAAAGACAGAGCCTCAAACAGTCGTCTGGGACGAGACAAAGGAAAGAGCTTTTAGCGCCCTAAAGAGTGCCCTAACAAGCCAGCCTGTGCTACGATCGCCAGACTATACAAAAGGGTTCATTGTTCAGTGCGATGCTAGTGAGCGAGGCATGGGCGTTGTACTGTGCCAACGGGAAAATGGAGAAGTAGAACACCCCGTCCTGTATGCTAGTCGTAAGCTGACCAGTCGTGAGCAGGCGTATAGCGCCACCGAGAAAGAGTGTGCATGTCTCGTGTGGGCCGTTCAGAAATTGTCATGCTATCTAGCCGGCTCGAGGTTTATCATTGAGACAGATCACTGCCCTCTCCAATGGCTGCAGACCATCTCTCCCAAAAATGGCCGCCTCCTGCGCTGGAGCCTCGCTTTACAACAATATTCCTTTGAGGTGCGTTACAAAAAGGGGAGTCTCAACGGTAACGCCGATGGCTTAAGTCGAAGCCCCTAACGTAGGAATCAGCCTCAAAATTGTTTGTTACTGATGTTTTTCTTCCTGAGGCAGGATTTTTTTTAACATATTGCTTTTGTTTAGTGTTTCAAAGTGATGATATGCTTTCTAGTGCAATTTTTCAATTTGTGGACGCGTTCTGAGTGATGCTAGACTACTGTAAGGAACTAGGCAGTGGTATAAAAAGGGGAAAGAGCCTGGCAGGGCTTAGTGAGGGTTGTGCCGTGCTTGCTGACTGAGCGGTTGAGTTTTCAGCGTAGTTCTAACGCTTGCCGGGAACGAGAACAAAAATGTGAACTCTCCCGAAGTCACTTTGCAGTGTCCCGTGCGAACCTGAACGAGAGAACGAGGCCTTCTCTGTGCGCTGCGCTCAAGAAACGTCAAGGGACGCCCGACTTCGGTTATGAGCATCATCGAGCGACATCCCTCCGGACAGCGGATGCAGTCCCCTGTCCATCGGGATCTCCTTTCCCCGGCGGGGCGGTCTGTTGCGTTTCGCCTGCGACACGTGGTTTTGCCGGCGCGACGGCGGCGGGGCGGCGGACATTTTGGCCCGATCGTCGTCACCGCAACACTCATCGCCAGGTGTTTCCAGGCGCGTCTGCGGCGATGCGACCGCCTAGGGATTTCGTTCCAGTCATTGTGCCCGAAACAGGCGAGGCCAAAGCAGGGATCTCCTTCCAGTTATTGGGCCCGAAACAGGCGATGCCAAAGCAGGGATCTCGTTCCAGTCATTGTGCCCGAAACAGGCGATGCCAAAGCAGGGACCATCTTCTCGTTACAGTCATTGTGTCCGACCGGCAGCGCCACGACAGTGTGCTGCGCAGCGCCACGACAGTATGCTGCGCAGCGCCACGACAGTGTGCTGCGCAGCGCCACGACCAGGTGCTACGAGATCGTGCGCAGCGCCACGACATGGTGCTACGGCATCGCTACGACAGTGTGCGTCACCATTAGCCCATTGTACATTCACGTGCTCGTCTTTTGAGGGGTTCCTTCTTGCCCTCAACTGCGAGAGTATAAAAACAGCTGCCCCCGGACGCCAGAGGAGGGCTCCGATTTCTTCCGTTGAGTGAAGTGCTCTCCCGTCTCTCTACTTCGGTCAAACCTGACCGCCAACTCTTTGCGATGTTAAAATAAACAAGTTGTTTCGTTGTTACCTGTCGACTCATGCTTTGCCGGGACCTTCGGATGCTTGCAGTTGTACCCCAGGCCGCCAGGCCAACGCTACCCTTGGGGCTTGCGACCCAGGTACAACCACGGGCGTCAGCGCCGAGTTCCCAACAGATCGTACCAGCAGTCAGATCCAAACAGCTGGCAGAGTAACACCACCCCGCGTGGGCTGTGTGCCTTGTTTTTCAATTGCTGTTCTTTTTTTAAGTTGTATGTTACCATAGAAATCTTTATTTTACACTTTCGCTTCTTTAATTTTTCTTGGCAATGTTCTTCCTGCGCTTCTTTCCTGCGCGAGTTCATTTGATGTGGTTTCTTGCTTGCCTAGTAAAGGTGACGTGTATCTCACAGGCGTACCTGTGAGATACACCATTTCTCTTTTGCAGGTTTACGCGTCTTTACGGCCAATGGCGGGCGTTATTAACATTGGCACTAGTAAAGGTACCGCCCCCCCTTCATTTGCATAGAAAAGTTACCTTGGGTTGAACCCCCCCCCCCCCGAAAAAAATTCTGGGTACGTGCCTGGTTGAAACGTCAGTGGCAGTTGTGGAGGGCACGGCCACCGTCTCCCAGTAGCGTGTGAGGTAGTCGACGCAAACGATTATCCAATGAATGCCAATGGCTGATTTTGAAGAAGGTCCACGAAGTCGATGCCCCTTGTTGGAAATGCATGCTTGGAGGCGGTATCGGCTGCAGGAGAGCAGCTGGAGCAGTATATAGATGGGCGTTTGTGGCGCTGACACTGCGTGCAGCTGCCCACATACGCCTCAACAGATTGTCGCATTCCAGGCCAATAAAAGCGTTCCTTAATGCGGTAAAGCGTCCTCGCCGAACTTAAATGGCCAGACGTAGGGTCGTCGTGCACAGCACTCAGAACCGCTGTGCGAAGGCTCTCCGGTACCACTAGGAGAAAATGCGCACCAGTGCTGGAAAAAGTTCTTCTTATACAAGAGTTCTTCACGTACACACAAATGGCGTGCTGTAATAGAGGTGGTCATAACGGGGAAGAGCGATGTCAATTTAGTGTCCTTTCGCTGTTCGGCTTTGAAACTGTCGAAGCCTTGAAAGTTCGGCGACACAGAAGCCACAAGTTGAACGAAGCCGTCGGCGTCACACTCCGTAGTGCTAAGTGGCACACGCGAGAAACAGTAGGCGTCAGCGTGTCGCCGACCGCTCTTATAAAAGACGGTATTGGATCTTGCCGTTGAGTGCGGGAGTTGGCCGACGGTGAGGAGGATTTTGAGATGAAACTGAAGGTTTATTTACATTATTTACAGTAATAACACAAAGTTATTAACACAAAGTCATTGACGACCGGCAGCAAATCGGACGCTGCGGCCCGTGGCAAGAAGAACGAAAAAAATGAATGAATGAAGGAATGCTTCTCTCTGCTCTCTCTCGCTTTTAACCCCCTTCGGTGTCTCGGGGTCACGTCTTTTTCAGTCAATCGTCGAGCCCGCTCAGGTGTCGTCATTTTCCTCCAATGGTAGGCACCCGTGCAAGTGCCGTCACAATCGGCAGTTGGGGTGGCTTCAAGGACTCCACTGTCGGACGGGTGAATTGCCACCGGCGTTACCTCATGGCCTGCAAGTGCCGTCACAATCGGCAGATGGGGTGGCTCCAAGGGCTCCACTGTCGGACGGGTGACTTGCCACCGGCGTTGCCTCATGGCCTGCAAGTGCCGTCAAAATCGGCAGATAGGGTAGCTACAAGGGCTCCACTGTCGGACGGGTGAATTGCCATCGGCGTTACCTCATGGCCTGCAAGTGCCGTCACAATCGGCAGATGGGGTTGCTCCAAGGGCTCCACTGTCGGACGGGTGACTTGCCACCGGCGTTGCCTCGTGGCCTGCAAGTGCCGTCACAATCGGCAGATGGGGTGGCTACAAGGGCTCCACTGTCGGACGGGTGACTTGCCACCGGCGCTGCCTCAGGGCCTGCAAGTGCCGTCACAATCGGCAGATGGGGTGGCTCCAAGGGCTCCACTGTCGGACGGGTGACTTGCCACCGGCGTTGCCTCGTGGCCTGCAAGTGCCCAGCGGGAGGAGACGGGTTGTTCTTCGAACGACCTTTCAGAGCTGAAAAACAGCTTTGCTCGGGACCAAGATTACCTGGAACCGTGCCAGGCTCCCGTTGCACTTTCGGGAAGAGTCAAGCAGGGGGCAATAGCTCGACGTGCGGCGCACGAGGAGGGGGTGACAACTTGTCTGACAGGTCCGGGACCGTGTTAGACGCGCTTCCGCGCACCTTAATTGGAATGCGATGGCGATTGGATCTGGTTGGGGAACTCGAGTGATGCCAGGAAAAGTGTCCGTATTTAACAACGGTGAAGCTGTATTTTTGTAGTCAGAGCGCCCAGCGCGCAAGGCGGCCGCAAGTGTCACGAAGGTTTACAGGCCAACACAGTGGTTGGTGACAAATGTGAAGGGACGTTCTTACAGGTAACTGAGATAAGAACGAAACCTTATGAACCGCAAATATCAGCGCGAGGCATTCTTGTTCCGCGACAGTGTAATTCTGCTCAGGCCTACTTAATGAACAACTTGCATATGCGATCACGTGTTCGCGGTCGCCGTAGCGCTGAACTAGGACCGCGCCAATACCTATACCACTGGCATCCGCGTGGAGTTCCGTCGGAGCTGAAGGACTGAACTGCTTAAGAACAGGTCGTGATCTCAGCAGAAACTTCAACTGACGCAAAGAAGAATTGCACTCCGAGGTCCACTCAAATGGGATGTCTTTTCATAGCAGGCATGTCAGTAGATACGCAGCGTCGGCAAATATAAAAATAGAGCGGCGGAAATAGGAACAAAGCCCCAGAAAACTACGTAGCTCCTTGGCAGAGCGCGGTGCACTAAACGCTTAAACGGCTGCTGTCTTCTGGGAACCAAGGCAGATGCCGTCCTTATCGACGAAGTGCTCAAGCACAAGTGTTTGACGATCTCCGAAGTGGCATTTCTTTGAGCTTAAAACTAGGCCAGCGTTTCTGATGCAGTTCAGGACAACATCCAGACGTGAGTTGTGTTCGCTGAAGGTGCGGCCAAAGATGAGGATGTCGTCGAGGTAGCACATGTAGATGTTCTACTTGTTCTTGTTCTACTTGTGCTTGTTCTACCTGTTCTACATGTAAGCCGCACAGAACAGTGTCCATAAATCTCTCGAAAGTTGCCGGAGCGTTGCACAGTCCAAATTACATCACAATAAATTCAAGAAGCCAGTCAGAGGTTACAAAGGAAGTCTTTTCCTTCTCCTCGGAATGCATCGGAATTTGCCAGTAGCCGGATCGTAAGTTTAGTGAGGAAAAGTAAGAGGCGGAATGAAGGCCGTCTATTGCGTCATCAATACGTGAGAGTGGGTACGCGTCCCTTTTTGTTACAGTATTAAATCGGCGATAGTCGACGCAAAATCTCCATGATCCATCTTTCTTTTAACAAGAATCACTGGAGTTGACCACGGACTCGCTGAGCCTTGTATGACTCGTGCTTTTACAATTTGGTGCAGTTGTTCGTTGATAGCCTGGCGCTCTGATGGTGAAACGCGTTATGGCTTTTGTCTAATCGGATTTGCCGAACCCGTGTTGATGGTATGACGTGTTCGAGACACGGGGATTGAAGGTATTTTGTCCTTCTGCGCAAAGTCAAATGCCGAAACGTGCTTCGAAAGCGCACCTACTAACGCTCGGCGTTCACTCGTGCTGAGCGACTTATTTACCATTGACCAAAGGGCCAATTCCGAACTGTGGCCATCAGGTTCTTCCAGCACGTCTGTAAGTTCAGCTATCGATAAGGACGCATGTTCCTTGACGAAGGCTGATTTCAAGCCGTCTGGCAGTATCACGGGCTCCGTAGAACTGTTTACGGTCCATAAGCCAGCGTGTCCGCCTTTGATCGACGCCAGACAATGTGGAATCAACACATTCTTCTTCACATAGTTAATGTGCATCGGTTCTACGGTAGCATCGAAGCTGTCGGAATCGGCGCCGAAACAGACAACGGGAACACAAACGGTAGATGATGCAGGTGCGACGGTATCGGCCACAAACACACAGGGTAGTTTCGCGATCTACAGGGTTCTCCAGGAGTCCTGACGGCATCCTATCACTTACGAATACTTTCCTTGTGCTGTCGATAGTGGCACCCCCAAGAAGTCCATGCCCAGAATAACATCATGGGTCGACAGAGGAATAATCGCAAACTAGATATGTCGTAATAACATGTCCTTCCAATAACACGCACAGCACTACATATAGGTCGCAACGGCTCGCCGCTCACTCCACAGAACATTTTTGCTTCGTCCCATTTGAACACAAACTTCGCCCAAACAAGTCTTTAAAACAGACACTCATAACCAAAATTGTTGCACCTGTGTCACCAGAGCCATCACAGGCACATTATCCACAAAAACGCAGTTTCTTTTTAAGCATCAACACAGGAGGTATTTCTGTCAATAGCACATTTCCAGCGACCTCACCTCCATCGGCTGCGCCGTACCAGACAGCACGTTGTTGTGCCTTACTACGAGCACCATGTGGCTACCACGAGGCGACGAGAGCTCCCACTTCTCCGCGACGAATCAAGAAGTCGACAATGGGTGCGACTTCAAGAAGCGCCCAGCCATCTCCGCGACGAATCAAGAATTCGACGCGGGCGAGGTCATCACCCTGCCCCGCCTGGTTCCTGCCGACGAGAACTCGCCCAAACCTGTTCCTACCGACGAGGTGTCGGCGAAGAGATTTAAGGGAGAACCGGCCCATTGTAAGAACAGAGAGTCGCTTGCAACCGCCCAGTCGGTCTGCTGCGCTCTTAACTGCTACCTATACGCTATCATCCACTATCTGTAAATATTGTATAAAGTGTTTCGTTTCTTCTTCGTCTGCAGAAAGAGTTCGTCTTTCGTTCTCAACCCCGAAGTCACAATGACGTGTGCTGGCCACGGGACAGCGTGGGGCCGTTCGGAGGGTCGTGAAAACTCTGATGGCTGGCCATAACAGGAGGTCATACGGTGGTTGCAAAACCGCGAGGTAAGACCGGGACACCGCAGGAGTAACAGACAGGGACAGGTCGAAACCTTGGTTATTCGCCGATTATCCGAATGTTATCATTTTCCCTCGTGTAGCGGGTTTGTCCATCGCGTGCGTCAGGACGGTACACCGGGCGCCGAGAAGGCCTGCGCTGAGCGCGCCGTTAATAGTGCGACGTCGGAGAGCGTGTTCTCATCCTCGACTGTGGGGCTGCGCTGCACTCCACGGCCGCTGCGCTAGCCGTCGGTTGCCAAGGGGCCGAATGTGGCGCAGTCATGGCCTCACGTGACGTGTGCATGCCATGGATGGTGGTCAGTTGGTGAACGCGACATCTCTTCGTGGTGGGAAATTTCTTCGCGGACAATCTGTCGGATGGTTGAAGGAAGGGGGCAAGGGCAACTGACCAAACTTTGGCGTAATCCGACGCATCTTGAGCGTTTCAAAAGTTCCGCAATGCCGAATGACGTCTGGCACAGAACTTAGGCTTTCACTTCCGATCAGAAAATTATACACACCCTCAGCCACTCCATTCAGCAATTTCCCACCTTAACTTCTTCCGACATAAAAGCACTGACCGTCTTGCACAGCTTTAACACTTCTATATATGTGGCGCATGTCTCACCTGGTAGTTGCGCCCGTTGCGACAGTGTCCGGTCAGCAGGATTCTTTTTGGCGACTGAGTCCCCGAAACACGCCTTTAGCTCGTCAACAAAAAGTTCCCGCATCGTAAGCGCGTGTCCTCGTGGTTCTCGTACCGCACGGTGCAGTATCCGTCAGGGAGAACGCCACATCGGTTCACCGGCCTTCGTTTTCCTCATACGTACATATGTGCAACAATATTCGATTCGCTTCTTGCACTATTCGATCCGCATTCGATTCGGTCTCAAAAACTGCTGTTCGTAGTACGAACAGCAGTTCGTACACTTCTGAAGGCAAACGTCGTTTTACATCGAATCCATAAAATACAAATGGGCGACCACTTTTCAGCAGCCATCGGTTCGTGCCGAATGGCCCAAGCCCTCCTTGTATACTGTTTATCCATTCTGCGCACAACTGAAACCACTCGTATGATTTTGTTTTCTGTGTGCAACTCATTAAATGTGACCCCCCTCCGTCTCTATTCGTTAATTTATAACGTGCCTCTAGTCGTTAGTATCTTATACTTGCCTGTATTGTGTAATGGTGCAATCTGAATTGCTCGCTTCAGGAGCCGCTTAGATGAAAGAAATCTATCTGCCACTGAACAGGATCCGTTGCACACATTCGCGGATACACACCGGCCTACGGGCAAGCACGCACATACAGACAAACACGCCGGCACTAAGACACACGCATGAACGCACGCGTGCGCTGATGAGCACGAACGCGTGCGAACACGCGCGCATATTGCGTTTATATTTCATTTTCCCCTCCGTTGTTATATGCGCAGACGCGCCGCCGGCGCGATAAACGTAACTTTCTGCTTTGCATAAATTTTAGAACACGCAAGGAGTTGTTTCGGAGCCCGGACCCCATCTCGCGGCGGGTGTGCGAGCCAAACTTGCATTGCCGCAGCCTCAGAGACTGTGACGTCAACAATCTCAAAGGCCATGTCTTTTTTTATCTCGCGTTCATTTTCACCTTGCGTGGCGCTACAGCAGATGGCCACACAAGCAGTCGCTATATATGGCTATAGCGAACCCTAGAACTCGTGCACATCTGCATAGTGTGGACGACATTATTCTACCGTGGAGTGAACTAACTATATGGCAGTTCAAGGAGAGGAGGACAGAGGTCACCTCTGCTCCGACCGCGCTGAGTCAAGCTGACTGGACCCTAAATCCACAAGAAAAAGACCGCCAGACACTTGGCAGTCGCAAAATATTGCGCGAAGTTACTGTTGCCAACCCGAATAAATCCGCAATTTCTAGACTCCCTTCTACGGGCTTTTATATGTACACGAAGTACTTTCGCGCTGTTTGTTACTTCGCTTACCTGAACCCTTGAAACTACGCCGCCGCGTATGTGGCGAGGAAAAAAGAAGACATTATCTAGAGAGAGAGAGAGAGAGAGAGAGAAAGCTCTTTATTCAAAATAATGTTCCTGCAACATTATAAGGGTCTTTTAGGCGAAACATTAAAGGGAAGCTGAAGAGTCTGTCGAATTCAATAAGACGCTCATATACGGATGCGGGAACCTTATAAACCATGAAGGTAAAATTTTAGGGGGGATTTTTCACTTAGGAGCGACGCAATCGTCGGTTAAAATTGCGCTGTAGCTCTGCGCCCCGTCGAGCGCCGCGCGCTGCTGCTGACGCTGACGATGCGAGCGGAGACCGGAAACCGCGGCGTACTGACCGTTCCTTCGCAGTCTCCGCGACCGTGCCTGACCGGGCTTATTTCTGCGTGCGTGCCGTCCTAATCTGCTTCGCTCGACCCTACATTCCTTTATTTGTGTGCATATAGGAGTGGTAGTTGACGTGCGCAGCATCAATTGAACTTGTAGGCCGATCATGCCGGCGTTCTGTACAGCCTACGCTTGCACGAACACCAGCGGCCGCGACGATGATCCGATGTTCCATTAGTTCCTGCAAGACAAGAAGCTTTCAGCTAAGTGGGAGGCTGCTGTGAAGCGAAACAACTTCAAGCGCTCAAGAACAAGTGTTGTGCTCTAACCACTTCCGTGACGATTACTATCGGAGTTTATCAATAATGCGTGCTTTGGGTTCTCCTAAAGAAAGCAGTTAGCACGCTGAATGGAAGGTGCATGTTTATCGCCTACCCTTGACGCAGGTTTCATCGCCAAGCGCCGCGAATTTTCTATTCGCACGTGTGTTGTGAAACAGCCTGCATGCGGCTACCATAACGCAGTGCAAGCGTAAAGCTTGCATGTGTTGGAAAGCCTGCTCACGCCAAGACGCTGCGCTCCCCCTTCTCTCGCACACATAAGGAACCGACCATCTCACGTAGCCGACGGAATTCGCCGGTTACGAGTAGCATGCGGATGGCGCGCTGATGAAGGTTCTATACTACACGTGCTACAACAGCCGGTAAACTTTTCCCACGTTTAAACCGTCTGTGTAGATTGCCGACACCTTTGGGGCAGCGCACAAAGGCTGAAGATCGCATCACCGCTTACGTTCTACGAGTAGGCATGCAGGAGCATAACACTACAGTTTTTTGCCCGGAAACGTACTCACTGGAACGCTGAATGCAGCTTAGCAAAAAACATACTCGCCAAAAAACATTTCCAACACAAGGAGATGCTAACACTTCGCCTTCGTTCGCGTGGAAAGCAGTGCTTGCACCAGCATTTTTTGCTTCTTGGAGAGGCCGGCTCTTCGCAATCGGCTCGTACATGTAGTATGTACAAGTATGTATGTACGTGTAGTATGTACAAGTATAAACCTCTTACAAGTGATCTTGCACGCGACAGCGACAGCGCTACAAGCGAGGCGATGAATGTCGCGTTCACTCGTCGTCTGCAAGCCGAACTCCACGCGAGCGACGGCTTTGAGCGACGACTTCCCGGTATGAGGGCGGCAATATACGCGCCGAAACTAGCGTGACGCATGCTTTATCAATTTAAGTTGATGTATTTTACTGACGAAGGAGCATAAAATATTTCTGAAGGTCTTGCACTAGGTTCTTATTGTTGCACGTGTAAAATTCTATAGTTCGGTCGTTCCGTGCGACAAACAGTAGTATTTGAGTTATGTACATCCAGTTTCGGCTTCGCACAATTAGCTAGTCGCTCATAGCATTTCCGGGCGACGAGTCTAGATTTCTAGAAACGAGCGATCGAGCGACAACACCGAGCGATTTGTTCAAGCGACGGCGTGTTTTGTCGCTCGAAGCCGTCGCCCGTCACCGTCGCGCGGAAAATCGCTCTCGTAGAGTTTGAACTTAACGGCGAACTCCTCAGAGAAACGCAAGCTCTCGAAAATTTCCATGACCGTCTCAGCAAAACACCACCAAACTACTTTGCACCGTGCTTCGTGTGTAGCGGCAGCAGTCGGTTCGGATGAACACCATTGTTGACGTCACGAGGCGCCCGACCAATCACAGGCGGAAACGAGGCGCGCGAGCTGGGCGTGTCTGCTGCTGCACTTTTCGTTGAAATAAAATATGTTTGCGCTTTCTTTCGCTCAATTTCAATGCGATATTCGAATTCAGAGGGTTGAAAACCACGGCGTACTGCTCTTCACTCATTTTTTCTGGAAAAGCTTCCAGCTTCCCTTTAAATCAGTTTAGAGTGGCAGAGTATTCTCTTGCGATGTTTACATGTCTTGGAGGCAAAATGTTGATTGCTGGTGTGGAAGAGGAAATTTTATTCAATTTTGTTCCCAAACAGCAGCGCCGATTTCATCGGCGTGGTCAGTTATTCCTTTCTTTCTTTCTTTCCTCCTTTCTTTCTTTCGTCCTTTCTTTTTTTCTTGTGCGTGCGTGTGTGTGTGCGCGTGTGCGTGTGCGTGTGTGCGTGTGTGTGTGTGCGCGCGCGCGCGCGCGTGTGTGTGTGTGTGTGTGTGTGTGTGTGTGTGTGTGTGTGTGTGTGTGTGTGTGTGTGTGTGTGTGTGTGTGTGTGTGTGTGTGTGTCGAAAGTCGAATCCAGTCGCATATATATTTCGGAGTGAAATGCATTTTTTTTCTCTGTTTCCTTATTGATCGCCGCTTAACTTGTACAGCCTCGAGAAGACATTGCCAAAATGCGCGACGTCATGGATAATACAAGGCGGTGATGGCACCGTCTTTCTTTCTCGCGTTCGTTACACCTTACCAGGCCTGCGATTATGGCTGTTTGACACTATTAATATATGTAATGTAGTATTGTATCATTAACAGTTTGCTAATCCAGCTTCGAGAACAGGCGACCGATTTGCAATGACTGTAGATTTACTTGACCTTTCTGCTGTGAGACACGTGACAGCTCCAAGGAAGCCGGCAACATGCAGAGCGAGGCCTACAGTGCGTGGTGACTATTCCCGATATAACTATATACAGCCACGAGCGTCAATTATATCGGGTGACTTCGCATGCCAATATCTTTAAGTTAAATGCTGCCTCGGTTGGAATGCGCATGCAGGCACGCGCGCTTTTATCCTGCGCCGACTGATACAAACCCAGTCAACGAAGAATGACACCCTTGCGACCTCACGTCGCAAGAGCTGTGTTATCGAGGCTCCACTAATCGTTATGACCGATAATAAATTGAACCGGTCGGCGGGGTCTTGTGGCGCTTGCAGGCACAGTTTCCATATACGTGGCTGTTTCACACACACACACACACACACACACACACACACACACACACACACACACATATATATATATATATATATATATATATATATATATATATATATATATATATATATATAATGTGTGTGTGTGTGTTCCAGTTACTTCTGTACTTCAATGCATAAAAGACCGTTTTCTATAGGAAGTAATTGAAACAACAGTGCATATTTACGGCGAGTTTGATGGCGCATATATCTTCCAACTGCTGTCATTCTGGAAATTCGTTCCAAGTGGATACGAATTGCAAGCTCACCGGCTACAATTAAAAATTATGTGGTTTTACGTGCCAAAACCACTTATGAGGCACGCCGTAGTGGAGGACTTCGGAAATTTCGACCAACTGGGGTTTTTTAACGTGCACCTAAATCTAAGTACAAGGGTGTTTTCGCATTTCGCCCCCATCGAAATGCGGCCGCCGTGGCCGGGATTCGATCCTGCGACCTCGTGCTCAGCAGCCCAACACCATAGCCACTGATCAACCACGACGGGTTCACCGGCTACAATCCGTAAGTTATAATATGTGCCATAAAGTAATTAAAGTTAATCCGTGAAATTTTTAATTAGCTGGATATGTGTTTCGATTTCTCGTGCAAGTAATGTCCGCCTCTCCGAATAATCCTGCTCAAAGACTAGACATTATGCTATCTGCAACAGACGATACTTAACATTCCGGAAACCTTAGAAACGATCACCCCTCATAGCGTTGTTCTTTAAGCTATGTTTTGTATATAGAGTGTTCGATCTATTTCGTTCTTTCTTCCTTTCTTTCTTTCTGTCTTATTTTTTTTTCTTTTTTGAGAGATAGAGAGAGAGAGAAAAAGTAATTTTTAGAAACAGAATGCCTGAAATTCGCCAAAAATTTGCGACGAAATAGAATCTTGCTCTAATTATTTTTGAGCTTCAATGCTTTAATTGAATCACTCTGTTAAATAAAGCTAAGAAAACAGCGCATTTTAACGCAAGTTTGACAGCGCTTATCTCAAAACTGGGGCTTGTTTAAAGAGAGAGAGAGGGAGGAAGGCTGGCAGGTTAACAAGAGGCGAGTTTCCGGTTTGCTGCCCTGCGCCGGGATGGGGGATATTAAGGTTGGAAAGAGGGCAGAGAGAGAGAGAGAGAGAGAGAGAGAGAGAGAGAGAGAGAGAGAGAAGCAGGATCAGGTAACAGAAGAGGCGCTCCAATCACGGGCGCTCACACAGGTCGGTCGATCTCATGAAGCGCAGTAGCGCTTGCATGGCCTTCTGATGCGTTGTTAAAAATTTTGTTCTAAGGAATCTGCCTTGAGAACTCACTGGCTTCAATTCATGAATTACATTATGAGCCATAAAGTAATTACCTAAAAAGTTTAATAGTTAAAGTTTGTCCATTTGTCAATTATGCTTTTTATTATTTCTTGTGCAAATACGGTAATCCAGCTCAATTAGTACATTCGTGCCTATAAGCCACAGGTGATTTTCTTTTATTATTTCTTAACGTTAAAAAAAAAAACATACTCCTGGTATGATATTTTCCTCTTGTGTTGGATCTCTCATGTTTGTCTGCATGTCTTGTTTTTCTTTTTTTCTTTTTTGTTACTCCACTTGTTATGCTTGGACGGCATTGTGGTTCGCAGCAATAAATAAAACAGGATCAGCAGGCCAGTTCTGCGTTCTAGCCTTTCATGAGGAGGAGCTCAAGTGCCCTAGCTCTGCGCGTGGCCTTGATTTCTCCCCTCTACATCCCTCCGCATGGGGTTCTCTGATTGCCGGCGCTGGAAACGAGGCAACCGGAGCTGACACAGACTTCTCGCGCCTCGCTGGCGCCGTCTCAACACCGCCATTACATAAGCCTGCCGTGAGTCACCGGGCTGCCGATTCCGGTACAACGGATGGTTTATTTAAGATAAACGTTTGGTCGTTATCGCCCAGGCCCGAGGCTCGTCACTGACCAGGCGCTGGTCCCAATGGCAGTTGTGGGGGTAACATTTGCACCATGGCCTATCCTTCCCGCTAGCTGGCATGCACTCGTGATGTGCCCTCCACGGGAGGCGAAACGTATCGAGTGAATTGCGCTGACAGTCGCTATTGTAAATGCTTTAAGTATACCTCGCAGTCCCGCTTTCAAGATATGTTTCTCGATAGCGTGTTGTAAGCCTACTAACGAAAACATGTTCACGCTACTGATTTACAGGTCGGAGCTGTGTTTGCTCCAGCTTCTACATAAACTTTCTTTCATGTTTTCTCAGGTATTCAATGTCGTTTCTTCATCTTATCTGCATGTATACATCTGCTTTCTCATGATGAAATGTTCCCGTATTGTGCGCATTCGATATATAGAAATAATTAACTTCACTGTTAGACATCATTTCGCCGGCATGCTTTTCTACGTACTAATCCTAAACTACTATCTCGATCATGTTTAATATGATTGATACTGGCTCACGACATTGTTTTGTTATTCTTTGCGAGCTGTCGCCTGCCAGTGACTCCTTGGCCCCGTCATACTGATTGATGCAGCATTCTTGCCAAGGAGACCACCAACATATACAAGTATCGCGCGCAGAGGTGCGGTTAGATCAGTGACAACGAGCAGCCAGAGCGTGCTTCCACAAAAACAATTAAGTGCAAGCGCCGACAAACAATTTTTATGAAAGCAAGCTTTCCGGCGCAAATCAAACCCGTCCTGTTGTTCTTCGTTCTCGTTTAGTTTGCGCCAAAAAGTAATGATTAATCAATATGTACAACTAGCTCGAACCGAGATTTTACAAGAAACTATGTTGGTCTTATGGTCTGGTGTTCGTTGTCACGAGACTTATCTCGGACCTCTCGGGCAGGGAGAGAGCGTATCGCATGCCCGATCACAATGCAGCGACAAAACATTCGCAGCCACAAAGTCATTGACCGAAAAGCGCGGAATAAAAAATGCGAGCGCCGACTCTCCTATCTTGCAGTGCATTTGGTGCGGCCAACTACATTGTCTCAGCGATAAAAGGCGCCCAGTATTGCACAGTGCTCTCGGCCTCCAGCTCACCTCCTCTCTTGTTCGTTGATTCCGACGGCACTCTCCTCCCTTTCTTCCTTTCCTAGCTGCTGGCGCCAAACGCGTGCGCCGCGCGACTTGGCGCGACGATCAAGTCGAGGAACGAACGCGTCGAGAGCCTCCCTCTCGGAACGGAATACGATTGCGGCGCGTTATTCGATTCCGATTGCAACCGGTAAAGGTGTGATCAGCCTATTTTCAGGAGTGAAAAACTCGTTTGCGGCGAAAGTTACTCATTCCAGTCCTAGCATAGAGCTGCCTCTATCTCCGCGGAGATAAAGGCGATCACAGCCCGCCGTCTGAGCAGAGCAGCGGCGGCATATTGGCTTTTGATGGTGACTGCTGGCAGTGGGAACTGTAAGTAGGAAGCGAAATGAAATGCTTTGTACGTGGATGCCATTATGGCGTGCAGCTAGGTTCGTGACCATCACGTGAATAAAATTGCAGTTGCTTTAAGCACAGGTCCAGTATAAAACGGGTGTGCCGATCATCCTGAGTGCCTGCGGTGTGCCCTGACTAACCTTAGGGCACCTGCTAGCAGTGTGTGGTAAACAAACCTCAAACTTTAATCCTAGACGGAGGTAGCTTGGTCGCAGGCGCGTCACATGCATTGCGTAACTGCGAGTTACGTCCACTGAATCGCTTTATTCGGTGATTGCTATAGCAGCAGTGCCATAAAATTAGTCAGGGCATACTGCAGGACCCCAGGAGGATCGACACACCCGTTTTATACTGGTCATCTGCTTAAAGCAGCTGCAATTTTGTTCACGTGATGATCATCAACATAGCTACCATAAGGCATCCAAAGCTTGTTCATTTCTGTTTAACATCTTTAAATGTAACTTCAGAAAAAAAAAAAAAAAGATGCCGACGTACAAAATCAGCTTTTTCAACAGCCGCTGCCATAAGAGTGGCACATATGTAGTAGGTTTTCATGCATATAAATGCAACCAAATATCCCGACAACTTCGGCAGGCGGGAATCGCTAGGACGCCACAGTGTCCCTGTATATCGGGGAGCATGTACGCATGGACATTCGGTCGAACGCCTTTATAGCGAAGTGTTTGGGGCCTCCGAGGTCGCTCGTTATACGCAGGTGACTTCGCTGTAAAGGTCGCGTACCAGGACAGAATTACTCCTTCGTTTTAAACAGGTCATTTTGTTGCAGAGGCGTTCGTTGTAGAAGCTCTCGACTGCACATAACTACAGCACGCGGCACGCGCAGCATGCGAGGAGCACCACGTGGGCAACAGCGGAAATGCACTCGCAGTTCTATACAGGAGAAAGTCCACTTTGACCTGCTTTGTCTCGCTGCACGCTTCGCCGAACATAGACACCCTTCTAGCGAGAGATTTCCGTGCCTTCTATGATTTGCACAGCCAACCGTCTGGCTCGCCGAGGCCTTAGTTCGAACGTCTTATCAGGCTATAGTCGACCGCTCCTGCTTATCTTACTCCGTGAACCGGAGCACCAGACTGTCTATTTAAATACGACCACGCCATGGTCATCGCAAACTACAGCAAAATTCGCGGTACACAAAGTATGTATATTCTTCCTGTCGGATTTCTTTTTCTCTCTCTCTCTCTCTGTCATCTAAGGGAACGCAGCGCGCTAAAGTGTCGAAGATTATTAGCCGTGGCAATGCACGGAACTGCGTTCATATCGCATTTTTGATAAGCGGGTCCTTCCGAGACACGATAGAGACTCGTTGTCGGCTTGGCTGCAAAACGAAAAAAAGAGCCGCACCCAAGATGGACCTTGCCGCACCCGCGCTCCTGCTGCCGGCATGAGCGTCGTACGCACGCGCGTTCTAGCAAGCTACGCCGGTGTGAGCAGAGCGGACCCTAAACGCTCAGGTTTTGTGTACTGAGAGAAGCGTGGCGACGCTCCGCTGAAACTGTCTATAGTTCGTCGGAAATAAATCTTGTCTCTCTCAATAAATTCTACCCACACTGTTATGCAGATCGTTGCCCTGGCTGTGGCAGCTCGCCCACAATCTTCCACGTCACGATTGAGTGCACTGTAAATCTCTTTCCTCCCTTGCCAACTCTCCTTTACCCCCTACGCAACAAAGAGCTGTGGGACGATGCCCTCCGCGACGGAGCTCCCGAGGTCCTCCGAGCTGTGATACAACGGGCTCGAAACATCGCCGGAATCATCCAAGGGACCCTGGACTGAGGGTTCCTCCCACACTGTTCTCGCCATTCAAATATTATTAATAAAGATGTTTTACTCTCTCTCGTCGGAAATACGCGTGTAATGTTTGCGTTTGTTTTGAGCGGCTGTATGAACAAATAACGGGAAAACCTTTGAGTATGAGAAACACACCTGTTATATTGCATCCTGCTGAAGGCGACTACTATCACAAGCGTCGACAACGCGTCCTTCGACTGGAACCCTGCACGGACCTCAGCCTCCAGCGCCTACCGCATTGAGCGTCATGCCTGGTCCATGCTGCGCGAGGAGCCAGAAAGTGGTCTCGGCTGTGTTCGTGCAATCATATATATTGACAGTGGCATACACAAGACTTTTTTGCTCGGGGACGGGGGGACGGGGGGAGGTGTACATAGTGTGCCTGAATATGGCTCCCCTGCGGGACCCATATACACAGGAAAGCTATGGGGGCTGGTGGGTGTTGTCGCACGTCGCTCAGTAATTTCTGAGGGACGCTTTTGGTGGCGGCTACAATGGTGGCAGTAGCAGTAATCGATGTAGCTGTACCTTGCAGAGATCCCGGTTTCGCCGTGGAGAGTGCGTAAATCTCAATGCCATAAGGTCGGCCGCTCTCTCAAATTCAGTCATTGGAAGTGTGCAGATGAAAATTGGCGACTTCGTTCACTAAGTATCTCTTAATTCACGTCACATAGAGGTTTCATTTTACTGGAATTGTTAGGCTGCTTTATTGGGAGCGGCATCGTCGCCGACTACGTAGGGGAGGGGGTGGGGGCGAGCCCCGTCTAGTGTTTTCCAGAGGAGAGAGAGGGGGGGGGGGCGATGCCGACGCCTATATACCTCCAAACCCCTGTTCTGTTACCCACATCATTTAAGGTTTCTTTTAAGATGCCTCTACCTTTTCACTTAAAATTTCATTGCGGCTAAAAGCTTACTGCGTCATTGTTGGCGCGGACGTGCACGTCTGTTAATTCATGTTTTCGCTTTATTTCCGCAAATACTGGCAAAAGCAGGACAAGCGCATTCAAGCCCCACATTCTTTTTTTTTTAATTACTACTGTGAACACCACGCACAGACACACTATATGTAAATATACAGGGTGTCCCAACTATCATGCACAAAGATATAAATATATCCAAATGCTACGTAGCTGGACCGAACTAAGGTAATATTGTTTGCCGTCGCTTG
Source organism: Dermacentor variabilis (assembly GCF_050947875.1). Taxonomy (NCBI): domain Eukaryota; kingdom Metazoa; phylum Arthropoda; class Arachnida; order Ixodida; family Ixodidae; genus Dermacentor; species Dermacentor variabilis. The sequence goes on along the minus strand of NC_134570.1, from coordinate 20,272,626 downwards.
TAGATACTATGATTATATTGTGCATTCCGCCTAATTGCATAATTAGTCTTAATTAATTAATAAACTTAGCAAATGTTATATTTATATTAAAATTCTGAAGGAAAATATTGCAGTGCAATATATAAGACTCCCGATACCACTTTCTGTTGCTCGAAGAAGCAAGCAAATACACGCAAGGTGCCTCGAGCGGCCAGTCGCGCGGCAATTTGGCGTGTATTCGCGGAAAATTTGTTACATATATATATTTTTAAGAGAAAGTGGGATCGAGCTAGCCAACTAACAATTATTCTATAATGGTATGGATAGCCTATGCCTAGAGAATGAATGTGTTGTATGTTCACCTCGCTTCAGAGTGGTTAGCGCGCTTCTTGAACCTGAAAAAAAAAAAAAAACTTTCAGTGATCCCTCCGGCAGAGACTTTTATCAACGGCGTGTGAAATGCACGTGAATGATATGTCTCAGTATTGCTTCTCTCTCGAGTATGCAATGCTAACGACTCATTAAAAATGAATCTCTTATAATATATTACAACATCTATTAGGGATGGGAACATCGCCACTCGCATGCAGAGGTCATAGATATGTATAGTTCCCTCAGTAATCGAAATGAGGCCCAGCCGGATTCCCTCGAAATCGATCACTTGCCCCACTTCAAGCGTCCTATCAAACACGGTAGTGCCTTCACCAAAGTGATCGTCTGAAACGATACATTTCACTCAGAAGTGCAGTGGCTGTACTTTAGGAAAGCAGAATGCTCAATTTACTCAAAGCTTAATGTTCGTTGTATATTCCTTGCAACCAGTCAACAGTAATGGCAAAAATAAGCCGCGTCCACAAACGTGTGCGCCCTGACTGTAAGGCTTAATCTGGCTATGTATTCATTAGGCTTAATAACAGTTACACTTGAAGAAACTTCGTGCGACCTCGAAGAATTGTTCACTGAAGTGACTTTCACAGTCTGAGTTCCCTCGTACCACCATGAGATTGGCGTCTCTCGGTGGTGTAATCTTCCTTCGTGTAATTAATTGTCTTACACTTGGCTATCACTAAAGGTTATATATATATATATATATATATAGCCCAAAATTACAGACCGAGCATAGTCGACGCTGTTCTTCCCCTTCAGCGCCAAGCCAGTCGAGCCAGCTGGTGATGGAAATGAAGGGGGACGATAGGAACCTGATGTTGAGCGGCCGGACAGTAGAAGAGGCAATGGAATAGGTGCGCATAAGTAGAAGGGTGGTTGGGTCAGGAGGGGTCGGGGCGACAGCAATAGAGAAAGAGGCGGGAAGGGGCAATCAATGCATTCATTTGGATGTGCCGCAGAAGGTGAGCCTCCGGCACAGTGAGTGATGGATGAGGGGGAGCCGTCAATCAATTTCCGTCAATCCAAGGGACCCACAATATATATATATATATATATATATATATATATATATACGTGTGTGTGTGTGTGTGTGTGTCATATTTTCTTCAAACCTCAGCTTGAATTAACACATCGTCAATATTTGTAAAAAGAGCCTCTAGTATAGTTGGTGTACTAGCTCGTTGTCGACATATCGTACCCACGAAGGTGAAACTACAAATATACCACGCCCTCATTTTGTCTCACATAAATTACTGCAGTTTGGCGTGGACTACCACGTCAAAAGGTAATATATTAAAACTTCAAACGTTACAGAATAAAGTCATAATGCATGTAGCTAACCTAGATTACCGCTCATCAACGCAATTTACGTGACGGGATTATAATGTTATTAAAGCGGAAAACATGTACGTTTTTCGCATTCTGCGATCGCGTTACTTCTGATTCTTTTAAACTATTTATTAAAGATACTGCACGTCTAACTGCCAGAGATGTTACCTTCCGAATAAAAACATCTGGCTTGTTCAAAGATTTCGCAATAATTACAAATTACAAACGCTGCAATACAATTTGCCAGTTATTATCAATAAGTACAGCCATGTAAGAAACTTCTCACTAAAAGTACTGCGGTTCCGTTTTGTAAATATGAAATAATTTTGCTGTCATGAGACACTGAAAAATTTATCTCTTTTTTCTGCTTGCACCTTTCTGACTTCATTATACTTTGCATAACACAAAACAGATAGCAAGAAAATCGAACTTGTAAAAGTACATTATTTCTGGCATATATCGTTCTTTACAATCATGGTTCTTCTTATGGTTGTATGTCACCTGTTACTATGTATTTTCTGATTTCTATGCATTTTTTTTTCCGAGGACATGTAGTTACATATGGCGTACTAACAAAAGTTATTTTTTACTTTCATTTATTTAGTGTACTCGTATTCGGAAATGGTAAAAAAAAATGTCATTGTTTTACAATATTGTGTATTATACTTTTTAGTTATTCTTGTTGTAGTCCCAACTGCCTTGTAAAAAGTTCATTGACCTAGTCATGCTGTCCATAACAGCTTTTAGCCAATGAACCTCTCCAGAATATTTTCTTTCTGTGAAGTAAATGATTTGATTAGATTTGCGTGTTCGTTTGTGTAGTCATATCATAAGAACCAAACAAACAGGCACCTAGGACAGCATCACAAGCGTAAGCGAACACGTGGTTCGTGCCGCACCTGCGCTCAGGGTTTTTTTCATCCACTTTCATTTCCATTAATTTATAATTTTCTTTAATTCATTTAATAAGTACATGCAATTTCCCCTATGCTGTCCTTGGTGTTTTTGTTTGTTGGCTTCTTAGGATATGACTAATAAAAATCGGGCACTCGGTTTCCTTTCTTTTCGTTCATATATATGTGTGTGTATGTGTGTGGGTGGGGTCCGGAAAGCTGGTCCGTAGTTAGTAGTTAGTGCGTAAATGGTATTGTTCTGATTTCATTACGTAATGGGTATCGAGGAGAAGAAGTGGGTATGCTGGCAACGTGGAGTCTGTTTATATATATACATATATAAGAGTAATCTATAACAAAAAACTTGATTTGCTCGGATCAGTCAATCTTTGGCAAAAAGATTGTGTGGGTAAGTCATGCGGCCTACCATGGTAGTTTGTGAAAATTCAGACTACTCGTTTTTGCAGGCTTAATAACTTTTCATGGTTTTTTGCTGTCGTTGTTCCCCAAATCAAGATACAATAACTTAGCTTCCAGTAAAAAAGGGCATAGTATATTGCTTTCTTTAGCCATAATGGTATTAGATCACCAGTTTTATACGTACAGCCTGCTACTTTGTAGGATCATTGCTAAGCTTATTGACGTTATTGTCCCAGGAGAAGTTTTCTTGAAACCATGCACCCAAACACTTTTGCGTTGTTACTTGTTCTAGCCTGTTTGCTTGAAATCGAACAGTTATATTAACTGGCAATGGCTTATTTATAAATTTAAATATCATATACTTGACTTTGCTGACATTCAATTGTAGTTTTTTTATGTACCGCTAGTCAGCTAATAAATTTAAGTAATAATTTATTTCTTTTTATAAGCATTGCAGTGGACGGTACGACACTTTCTCCCAAAGTCGCTGCTGCAGGTAGCAAAAATTCAAAATGAGCGCCGGAAACCATGGGCCGTGACAGCGCACGCGCGTGCGCGTGCACGTGATCGTTCACAACTTCGCGTCGCTCCCGCGTTGCGGAGGCGGAGCGGCGGAGGACAGGCGCCACCATCGTAAACGCCGCCGGTAGGTGTGCGCGCGCAACGACCGTGCGATGGGAAGCCTCCAGAATGCCGCCGGTGCCGAACCCGGCATTGCAGCATCGGGACGTGAGAGTCCTCCTGCCAGCTTCAGTCAGCTGGGAATACCAACGGGCCCGGAACTCCGGAACACAGTTCTTTTTGGGCCGGTAAGGTGACTTGCCGCCGCAACAGCCGCGCTATCGATGGCGCAGTCGGCGGGGCGCGTCAATAGCGCGCTCACTGACGTATGTTTAGAATGTCGCACAATGCGTGCTACCAGTCGCCAACTGCCGCTCATAAGGTCGCCGTGACGTTTGTGGTCCAGCTTGTGACCCCCGATCGCGCAGCTACTCGGGCTAACCACAAATCATGTAGTTGACAAAGATATCCGGACGAGTTTCACAGTGCAGGCACGCGTAAAACGCGCCGCTTTTTACGATGAAAAATTATCTTTAATTTAATTTTTCACGAAGGTCTTATTTCCGGCGCTGTTAGACCCGCGCGTTCTAATTCTGCGATGAACTTTTGCTTATCTGTTTGGGCTATACGTCGTGTGATCGGAGCAGTAATTCTTCCATATAAAGATCGCGTTTTTGTTTAGGCATTTATACCTTCTAATTGACGCTAGCTAGAATGCGCGGTTTGACAGCGTTGAAACATACCTTGTAACTCCGCTGTAAGTTTTTATCTTTCTTTTCTTTTCTTCGTCTTTATCTTCTTCCAAGTACGTGGAGCTTTTTATGACATCCTGACGCGCCTGACGATATATCTTTCCGCACTTTCGAAGCTTCGCCGATGGAGTGTTGTCGTACTTGTCAACGCGAACAAAACTCTAGGCCACACGTTTACGGGCATGAGTGCAGCACGTCATAGAAGTGCATGAAAGATTATCACAATGCGTGAAATGTTTCAGAATGGTAAATTTGCCGTTCTTGCTGTTCATGCTCTTTTGTAGCGCTGTAAAGATTGAATACTTTAGTAACTTGCGATTCGCTGATGATATTGCCTTGCTTAGTAACTCAGGGGAGCAATTGCAATGCATGCTCACTGACCTGGAGAGGCAAAGCAGAAGAGTAGGTCTAAAAATTAATCTGCAGAAAACTAAAGTAATGTTTAACAGTCTCGGAAGAGAATAGCAATTTACAATAGGTAGCGAGGCATTGGAAGTGGTAAGGGAATACATCTACTTAGGGCAGGTAGCGACGGCGGATCCGGGTCATGAGACGGAAGTAATCAGAAGAATAAGAATGGGCTGGAGTGCGTTTGGCAGGCATTCTCAGATCATGAACAGCAGGTTGCCATCATTGCATTATTGCATTGCATTATTGCATTGCATTATTGCATTATTTCAAGAGAAAAGTGTATAATAGCTGTGTCTTACCAGTACTCACCTACGGGGCAGAAACCTGGAGGCTTACGATAAGGGTTCTACTTAAATTGAGGACGACGCAACGAGCTATGGAAAGAAGAGTGATGGGTGTAACGTTAAGGGATAAGAAAAGAGCAGATTGGGTGAGGGAACAAACGCGAGTTAAAGACATCTTAATTGAAATCAAGAAAAAGAAAACATGGGCAGTACATGTAATGAGGAGGGAAGATAACCAATGGTCATTAAGGGTTACGGACTGGATTCCAAGAGAAGGGAGGCATAGCAGGGGGCGGCAGAAAGTTAGGTGGGTGGATGAGATTAAGAAGTTTGCAGGGACGACATGGCCACAATTAGTACATGACCGGGGTTGTAGGAGAAGTATGGGAGAGGCCTTTGCCCTGCAGTGGGCGTAACCAGGCTGATGATGATGATAATGATGATGATGATGATGATGATAAAAGATTGATATAGGTTGAAATTGATACATGTCTGCATCCTGTGAGAAATAACGCACCATAAGCCAATTTCTTTGTTTATCACTATTGGTAAATGTTTTATCTGTGTGCACTATGGTGAGAGCTATCTGGCAAACCTTGATATAATGTAATGATGCTTCTGCTGCATATCCTCAAGAATGATTATTTGACACGAAAATAACAGTGTGAGCAAACAAACCTACTCGCACATGTTTCTTTTGTCACATTTGCTTTCCTTGGTTTAGGTAATTAGTGCATGCAACTGAGAATGATCGACGCTCCTAAATGTGATTAAGTCAGGAGTAGAGTTCTATTATGCATACATGATGTAGCGTGAAGCAACGTTTATATAAGGTGTCCAAGCTAACATTAGCCAAGCTTTTCAATGAAGAAAGAGATTAAAAAAAACACAGTGCAAGATGCGATTTCAAGATTCAAGTCTGTTCAGTCATCAGATCACTGACAAGCGAACACTGTAGTTGTTTTAATTGTATCTTGCAGAATGTTCTTTAAATAATTTTTTTCATTAGACAGCTTGTCGCGTTAGCTAGGACACACGGTAAAAGCTTATAAAGTTAGTGTGAAGGGGTACACATTCAGCAGTTCGTACTGCTGTGTAGATTCAAGTTTTACTTTGTCTGCCTTTATTTTTGTGTTTGTGTGTGAAGTTGTGCATCATTAAGTGCAATGCATTAGACATATCAGCAGTATCTCAATAATGAATCACGAAAATAAAGTTTAATTGAGACAAAGACATGTTCCAGCACATAAGAAAAATAAGCAGATGTGCAGAGACAAAGCAACAACAGAAAAGGTAAAGTGCTTATACCTTAAATGCTGGACTTTCTAGTACATTGGGCCCTTTCTCGCTTTGTCCCTTTCTCGCTTCCCTTTTCTCCAGTTTATTTAGTTAATCAGATTGCCTTGGCTAACTGCAAAGCCAGTGCTCTGCATTTTCTGTCGTCCTTTTGTCTCTGCAACTCCTTTCATTTGTCTTACGCTCTAAAGCATGTCTTTGTGCAAATTCCAACTAGCCCAACTCCCTGCCTTAAAAGTTTAATTGCATTAGAACAGCTAGTCAATCACATTGTTTATGAATCTGTTGGATTTCATAAAGACTGTGCAATGATGTGAATTAACCCTCTCCATAATATTTATGAACTAGCAGTCATTAATTATGCTCTAAAATGTGTTTGCGGAATGCAAGGACTATATTTTGAAGCTATCACTTTCAGAGATATTTTCACTTTTGTAAGGTTTTGCATGGCTAGATCCGGAAGCATCGGTACCTACAGGTGGCACCATATATTATATGACAGTATGTCTGGCCATTGTGCCAGGAACACTGTCACTCATAGAAGCTGATGTGTTCGATACTAGCCTAGCAAAATTTTATGAAAGTGGAAGTAAGTATCCTCAAAAGTGATTGCCTCAGAATACTGCCACAGATTACTATGCCAATTGTCCCATTTAGTGCCACTGATGTGTGAAATATCTTTTTGCTCAATACGTATGTAATTGGTGCTGTTTTCTATTTTTTTCTCTCTGCAGATTAAGCCACTGAGAGCTGTGTCTCGATTAGAATGGGCATTTTTTACCATTTCATCGTTGAGCCTCATTGTGTCCCTGGGTTTCACAGTAGAACGTTTGATAACATTACCAAAGAACACGGATGATTACACTTTTGCCATCATGTTGTGCTTCACATCATGTAAGTTAATTTGAGCTTTGGCATACCAGAACAGGTATAACACTGTTTTAATAACTGCTCTGAATGACGTGCGACATATGCAGCTGTGAGGAGACTTTCACATGCGCCTCTTGTGTGTCTGCCCATGCTATAGTGCCAAGAGGCAAATGGTGTGTGCAGTGATTGATAGAGTGCACAACTGTTTACTAACAGAGCATAAAGCTCTGGGCCTGTGCTCCTAAAGAGCTCTGTGCAGGAGGCTATATCTGCACTGCTGAAGTTAAGGTCTACGAACATGCTCCAAGAATGCTGCCGGCTACTGCTAGCTTGTGTATTCCGTGTACTTTGTGCTTCTTTTTCGATGTCCCTTACCATTTCCTCCACACAGAGTAACCAACCAGAACTACCTCTGGTAACTTCCTTACCTTTCTATATATCTTTTCTCTCTCTCTCTCTTGGTTCGAGGGAGGAAAGAAACAGTACATATTTAGTGCTTCAGAAATGTGTTGAAGTGGGCTGATTTGTGATTCACTGAACAGGAATGAGCAGTGCAAAGGGCAGGACAAAGATTAGGAAGACATTCACTCCATTTATACATCTTTCTAATCTCTTGCCAATCTTCTGTAGTGTTTGTTCCTGGTTTAGCAAGGGCTTCCTACTAAAGAGAACAAGTAGAAAGAAGCCAGATCTGTGCATCTTCTGCTAAGTGCAAATAGCTGTTTTATACGACAGTCCCTAAATCTTGTGCAATCACATGCAATCTTGTGCAGCTGTTACTCGGTCACATGCAATCGTGTGGAGAGGTAGAGTGTACACTACTTCAGTATGCTGTAACATGAAAACGTTGCTGGCATTCTGACTTCCTGCACACCATTGCGAAGATATTTTTTTTAATGCTTAGGAGCAGCTACGTGGCTGACACTAAAAGCAGTGTGCTCAATAATACCGCTCGTGTGCATACATGGGGAGGCCTTAAAACCATGTTATGAATCTTAACAAGTACTTTCTGTGAAATAAAAAAGCAGCTCAAATAACTAGCAACAGATACCTTGGTACCTTGGTTACAAACAAGCCATATTATTCTGCACGTCATGTGCAGACATAGAATAAACTACAAGAAAATAAGCAGTGCTAGATGAGAAAAATACTGCACGTAGAAAAAGATGTAAAAAAGAAAAGCAACAAGAATAATGGCTTCTTTTTTATCCTATTGCAAAGACATTGTTATGCATGTTATTGTTAGACATCTTGGAATATAGGTGTGTGCACGGGTCCTCTTAGTATCTTTTTCTTTTCTCCTCATCTTTTCTACCCTTTCCACAACCCTCACTGAAGATTAGCCAAGTGGGCAGTTAACGTGGTTAACAGCGATGCGTTTTACCTCATATTTTTTCTCTGTTCTTTGGGGATATTGTGTTAATGTGCAGTTATCAACAGATTACCTGTATCGTGCAGTTGATACTATCAAAATTAATTCAATGCAGAAAAGTCATACATAAGTACTCTACCTTCATTTGAGGATCTGCACCTTCCTGTCAAAGGGCTATTATAGATGTTCTGTTGAAGTAGAGCTTTTACGTTTACAAAAGTGCTTGGCAGGCAGCTGTTCTGCAACAGGTGCTGTTATTGCACTGTGCTTTTTTGCTAAAAATGACCTAGAGCCGTAGCTCTGACCTGAATCTTTTGTGTTGTTCTGTTTTTTTTTCTTGGCCTTTTTGTTGCCTGTATCTAGTTTAAAGTGGGGCAGTTAACACCTGGCCTGCACTTGCATTTCTCTGCCTATATGTATTAATATTCTGGTCATAGTCATAAGTCGTGTGTTGGGCGGCTACCATTAACTCTTCTGGGAATCAAGAAATTGAAAATTCGCTTTTCTTTCCTTTTCTAAAAAAAATCACTTAAATAAAACTCCTTTTCACTGTATTCCTTCACTGTATTTTTATGCTAGGTGTTACACAAATAGACTCAGTGCAAAATGTCTGCCCAGAAGTTTGGTACTGCGAGCCATTAAGCTGGTCACATAATTGGAGTTGCCAAGGCGGATCTATTACCTCTGCTCATGTGATGTCACTTCTTTCTTCCTTCTTTCTCCTTTTTTTTTCAGTATTCTGTTTCTTTTACATTGTGCATGGGATACTGAAGGAAAGATACCATGAGATTGCTGTCTTCATCAGCAGTAGTTTTCTTCTTCTTCTCTATTTGGTCCTCAATGTTGCATCAGCAAGCCAAACTGTTGGAGCATCCATTGAGAAAAAGGTACAGTCAAAGCACTTCCATTCTATATGCTTAGCAGAGAGCCCTATTTAAACCTTTAAGGATGGAAGATGAGCTCAGTGCCTTTTTTTGTTTTTCGTGCCAGCCTGTAGATTATTTGACCTCCCGTGTTCCTCTGCGCTTCTTCCAGATGGCGTGCTTTATTTTGCACTTGTTGTAAATAACATCAAGTGGCTCAAGAAGCTATTGAAGAGTGAATTTGGGAGCATAGACTCACTTGTGTGCAGTAAACCTACCATCATTACAGTGTAATCAATTTTTTTTTAATTATTAAGCTTCACCTTTCTGACAGGATATTTTTCTGCGGTCTTGCTTTATGTGATCATTAGAATCGTTTGCACATAATGTTGGGAGCATACACTAACTTGAGTGCAGTGCACTAACTTTTGTTGCAGTGTAACAAATTTTTTTTTTTTCCTAGTAAAATTCACCTTTCAGACAGAAATATTTTACATGGTCTTGCTTTATATCGTCACAATCACTTTCACACAAAAAAAACATCTTCTTCTGGCAAGATTTTACATTTTTTTACGGTGCCTAAAAGGAAGCTTTAGCTCAGGCCCAACTCCGACGTGGCCTATTGAAATACATGTAAAATGCAGAAACGCTTTTCTGAGATAACCCTTGGACCAATTTTATAGAGATGTGTTGCATTTGAGAGAAAAAGGCAACTTCCAGCTACTGTTGGAAGTGGAATTTCGATTTAGAGGCTGAATTTTGTTAAAAGAATTTTCCAAAACTTGGTAGGTAAATAGAAGCACGAAGTTTACAAATTAATATATCTGCATCAAGAACAGATGTTGTGTTTCTGTAAACAGCATCAATAAGATAATTCAAAAAGGACCAATTCGATATGTCAATTTATATCTTACATGATTATGTTACGTTGTGTACAAGGGTTCTGCGAAAGCTGTATTTCCATATTACTAAATTATTTGAGATTCATGTGTAACATGTCAATTTTGTCTGCTTTAGATATACTATTACATGCAATTCGCAGAATCATTATATAATTTTTCATTGCTGAGTTACAGACTTGTAAACTTGATAGTTTCGTTTTCTAAAGATTTTCAATATTTGCCCATTTTTAATAAAAAATTGACGACCTAAATCAAAAATTAAAAACCAACAATAACCATATCTTAGGTTTTTCTTTTAAATGCAACAAACCTCGTCAAATTTAGCGCAGTGGTTGCCGAGAAACACGAATTCTCCTATTGCATGTATTTAGATAGGAGCACCTGAGCTATAGCTTCTTCTTAAAGAAAAGGGTAGAGCATAACATGCCACTATGAAGCCTTTTTCCTTTTCTGATGCTTTTTATTAAGTCTACTTGGATTCGGGTATTTTGTCTAGACTTCGCTGTTTATGCTAACTGCAGCTTCATATGGCTAAAGAATTTCGCACCTGTTATTGATACTTCTGGCTGCCACTGAAGTACATATACGAAGATGAGAGCAGTTCAGGATGTTAAGTGCAAATTGGTGCATGTCCCATGCAGGTGCGGCTGGGTGTGGCTGTCTTGTTCTTAATCGGCATCGTGTATTTAGGTGTGCGAGTGGCACATGGATACCGGCGTGAGCGGAAGCTGCTCTTCCGCATCAATGCTAAGGAAGATCTGCAAGCCATGCTCGGATGGCTTTTTCTCTGCTCTTCGCTCATCTTTTTCGACGTGCAGCTACAGGTGGGGCCAAGCACATATCCACCAGCTTTTCCCTGTAAACTGGGACTCAACTGCTCCCAAATGGCTAACTCCACAGGTTTGGTTGCTGCAGTGATTTCAGTCGTAAATGAAAAAGACGTCTGGCTTTGTAGCCTTGGAGTACCAATCGTCTTATGTTGAAAAAGGCTTGGAAAATAAGCTCCTGTGATAAGTCAGCATGCCCACCATAGTAGCCCAGTGGCTGTGGCGTTGTCCTGCTGATATTGAGATTCCGGTGCCGATCCTGGCTGCGGCAGGCACAATATGATGGGCGGAAAATTCAAAAATGCCAGTGTACTTAGATTAGGTGCACATTTAAGAACCCCAGGTGGTCAAAATCCATCTGGAGGCCCCCACAACGATGTGCCCCATAATTAGATTGTAGGTTTAGCATGTAAACTCGCAAATTTCATTATTTCCTTCTTAATTAATTTAGTTTGGCCTCACAAGAACCAGGTGTCACTCCTATTCATATTCACATCCACTCACAACCTTCTTCACTCTGTAATGCTTAATCTCAAGCCAGTGACATGAGTGTGCAGCGAGTATGATTCATTGTATTCGTGAGTGAGTATGCCAGCCTATGCTTGCTTCTTTAATATAAAAATATTAGATTAAGCTCAACAGGGCGATGATGGAGGCTAGTTGGTTGCCGCTCATTTCTTCAGACACACGAATGGAGCACAAATTAAAAACTGATTGTAAGCATCAGAACATCAATTGTCTTCCTCTTGTTCACTGCCCTTACCCTTGTATAACTACATGTATCTATTACCAAATAAATTAGTCATTAGTATGCACTCCATTCATCTATCTGGTGGTGCCTTCCCTGCTTTTATTTTGCACATAGTGCAAGAATAGAAAAACTCGATCTGCATGTTTCTTTCATTACTTATTCTTTTGTGTTTGTATGTGAATAAGGTCACCATGCACTGCTAGATGTTCACTCCACTGACCACCACTAGGGCCTGTATACTTGACATTGTCTTTGATGTACAGCTTGAGCATCATGGAACGATAGAAATCAGTTAAGCCTTATAAAAAATAAGAAAACGACAGACTTAATGCTGGATTTCTGACATGCACATTTAATATTATATGCATTGACTTATGTGTCTGCCTTGATGGCTTTTAATAAGACTTATACCCGTGTCACACGAGCAACTCGGATCTCCTTCAAACTTCCTTCCCTTGAAGGACCACAAGGGAGCTTCACCTCAAAGGAGTTAGCTCCGTGTCACACGGCCTATAAGCGAGCTTTTGAAAACTACCGCTGGGGGCCCATTAGGCGCTGCTCACCTCGTACGTAGTCATGAAAGAAACACGTTATATATTGCTCAAAAGTTTTGGTTACTTGTCTTTTCTTACAAAATACAATTATTTATGCATTGCATTTTAAAAATGTCATCTATCTTAAAGACAAAAAAAACGAGCATGTACTCAACATAGCATGTACCTCATACACAGTGATTTTGTCCGCTCTGCTAGCCACCATGTGCCTACTCGAGTCGAATGTAGGTTCTCAATTCAAATATCTTTGTCAGTGCTCAAATACTATATTATATGAATAAAACAGTTATAATTGCTGGTAAAAGTGAAATTAATAAAAATGAGGGTGATTTCCTGACTCGAAATTCAAGCACGCTGGGAACATGAGTACTCCCTTCAGTTTGCGAGGGAGATCTTCCATCTCCTTTCGCTAGGAACTTCCTTAAACTTCCTTTGCTAAAGGACTGCCGTGTGACACGGCGCGCATCTCTCTCGAGATAAAGACGTCCTTGGTTGAAGGGAGTTAAAAGGACTTTAGCCGCATCCGTGTGACAGAAGTATTAGTCGTGCACTCTGGATCATCTTCCTCTTATTACTTTAAATGATAGTGAATAATTCACAGAAAAAAAATTTAGAAGCTACATATAGATGAATGCAGTGTTTGTAAGAGCAAGTAACACTCCAGCAATACCTTTAGCTTTATAACCATAGGCTTATTACTAGTAAAACATAAACATTGAGGTGCATCCACCCTAATTTTTGCCAGCGCTAATGGTTGCTGGTGGTTTCTTTTCTTCTTTAAGTGAGACCTTGCTGCTTGACTTGAGGTTCTCATGTGCCATTATCAGAAACAGCTGAGAATTTGCTGGCAGTGTGAAGTCCAGTTACAAAAGTTGCATAAAATTTCTTGCATTCTAATTATGTTAGCACAATGCTTATAATTTGTGCTACAAACTTGTAGGTTGTATTTATTGAGATTATGTCCTGTTGCTAATGTTAGCACCGCTGTAGTTCTGTGAATAGGTGAGCAGAAACAGCTGATGTGCATCAAATGGCTCTTTTCTTGCAGGGCACCATGCTCATCTTTGTCATGCACAATGGTGTAGATTTGAATGATGTTGAGACCATTGTGCTGGCTGTTGGAGTACTAGTGACCCTAGTCTGGGCCTTTGCTGGGGAACGCACTGTGAGTAGTGCATCTTTTTATAGCTATGCTCTATTAAGAGTGCGCCACAAAATGCGTAGTGTAATATAAAATTATAATCAGCTGGTGCTGACTGTATTTCGTATTTTAATGCAGTAGACAATTCTCAGAACTTGTAAACAGCCGAAAACACATGGCCACTACTCTTTGTAAATCACAATGGTGGCTGTGTGATGGACCTTTCACAAGCTTAAATATGCCAGAAGTGCTGGGTGCAAACCATGGTACCACAGGTAACCAGATAAACCACTGGTCTTTTCTAATGAGTACACATTTCCTTGGTGTGGTGGTCGGTGGCTCTTTATGGTGACTGACATCTGAGAACGAGACTCTGTGGGAGTACAGTCAAACCCAATTATAACAACATTGAAGTGCCAAGAAAACTAAATTGTTATAACCAGGTTGCATGAAAAAAGAAACAGAGCGGACAGACATCAAAACATTTTTGTTAAACAGCAGTGGAGTCGAACCAATTATAACATTATTTGTTTTAGCAATACTTGGACATGACAATGAGCGGCTGCAGTACCGTGAACTTTTCTGCGTGTTCTATGGTAAAATAAACCACTTACTACAATATTTCCATGCCATATGTTATTTGTTATAACAAATACCTGGCTACCTCCCACATTCAAGGCGAGCTCTCAGCCATGAGACTACAGCTGTTTGTTCATGAGTTCTCAACTAAAGTGTTCCACATATCCAAATCGCACTGACATAGACTTCTCAATTGAGTGTCCCAGATGTTACTGCAGCATGAGCTATAATAAAAAGTAACAGCTTGGCTGCATACACCCTTTTCTCTGAGATTCACCCTGTCATATCGTCACTCAGCAGTGTTTCTCACGACTCTTTATTTGCATGCATACAGAGCAGACACAAGTTCTGCTTACAAATTTTGCACGCATGTCGTACTTACACACTACGTGCTACACATCACTATCGCTACTTTGCGCCAACACATTTTCGCTATAAGTATTACAACTAATAAATTTTCTGGGTAAATTACAATGGCTGTAACATGATAATCCCGTTCCCTTTCTCCATTCACTGCAGATATACAAGGAAAGCAAGGCCTGGCTATGTGTTTTTGTCCTGCTCTGGTTTCCCAACGTTGTCTACATAGGCCTGAGGCTATACGATGTAAGTTGCCTTCAGAAGTGTCTCAACACAAATATTTACCTATTAGTATAAAGTCAGAGCCAGCTTAGTATAAGCATACAAGGTAGCTAGCTGAGTTTAATGTGCGAAAAACATTGATTAGTTTTAAAGCGAAGCTTTCTTTGTCTGTCTTCCTGGGTTTGGTGTGGCTGTTGTCTGGCTGGGTCAAATGGTATCTAAGCGGATATATTTGTAGATATATATACAAAGGTCACATGTGTGCTGAATGCAAGTACTACCAGCAAACAGGCTTATATGAACGCTGCATGCCACTTGACCAAGTAGTGTCAGTAAGTGCATCTCTCTTCTGCGTAATAAAGAAGGTAAATTCCTGTATAACATCTGAACATATAATATCAACACGTAGTTGTTTCTAAAGCACACGGACCTTTTAAGAAAATAGCACATTATATTCAACAGATTCTTTAATTTACTTGATTTTCTTTGATTTAGCCCTTTGGTATGTGGGTGTGTGCCCATTCTTGGCCAATGCTCCAGAATGGGTATGTGCCACTATGACACAAGAGGTACAGAATGCTTAAATGTAGCTGGGCATCTGTATTACTTCCCTGCACATACACCTGTCATAGATGTTCTTCCTTCAACATAAATCGCCTTCGTCCAGGTGACATGAATGTAGTGACGTCTCAGAGAGTACATGTGCCTGATTTGTTGCTTGCGTTTCGACATAGCTAGTGAGCAGTGTAGTGAATAAAAATAAAAATTGCATGAGAATAATGCTGTGATATTTGTGGTGGATAAATGTAAACATTGCATCATATTGCAAGTTGTGTAGGATGAAAGTATACACAATTGTATGCACCATCAGTATTTGTATAGCATCTTATTAAGAGCTTCACTAAAGCTTTGGTTTACATAGATTCCAACATGTCCATTGGATCTGCATAATATTTTTTCGAGACATCTAGCTTCAATCATTTTATCCTCCTCCTCCTCCTCCTCCTCCTCCTACTCCTCCTCCTCCTCCTCGCCCAACCAGCGATAGTGTCACTTGTCAGGACCTGTATGGTGCCTGGTTCTTTAAAATACCAATGAGCAAAAAGAGGCAATAGTGACAGGTAATTAGTTGTAAGCAGTTGAGACCACGATAATGTTATGGCATGTGTGGAACGACTAGTACTCCTCATGTTTAAGATACCATCTTATTGCTAATTTCTATTCAGGTGCAGCTGGAAGAGATGTCGGACTTCATGTTATGGCTAAAACATTGATTCATGAAGTAACAAATGTTGTGAACTAATGCAAAGGGAGTCATAAATTGGAAAGGTGCTGTCCACGCAGAAAGGGCCAAGGAACTCTGAGGAGGTCAAAATTAGCCCAACGTCCTCCATTATAGCTTTTCTCTACATTCATCACGACCCCTTGATGTAAATGCAATCAGACAGCCTATTTCTCTTTTTGGCAGTATGAACCACTGAAATAAATATGATGAGAAGGTTGCAGGTTTGGTACCTGGCCATGGTCACCATAGTCAGTAGGACAGAACGCAAGAATGCTCCTGTACCAAGTTTTCGATGAGCTTTAACCCTTTCTGGTCATGTGTGGGTACCCTCCCGACACACGAAAATATCCATTCCAGAGGTGCCCAACATGCACGCATGCTCGCATTCGCCAGTTATTTGTCTTGGTAGCACCCACTTTAGGGAACTTTTCTAATAAGTGCACTTGACAATGTCTCCAGATGAGGGCAACATTTTTCCTTTCTTTTTTTTCCTTTCTTCATGCTTTAAGGGATTTTCGCACGATTTGCGGCGTGAAGCGCCGACAGGAAAGCGACATTTCATGTGCGTGTGTTTTATGAACAGTGTTCGCATAAGTTTAGTGAATCCGAAGACTATTTTAGTGCAGTTTATGAATATATTTCGACTTCAGATGGTGAACAAATGTCCTCAGATGTCCTCAGAACAATTTAGAAGGAAGCAACAATGAGGACCTTACAGGCTTGCAGTGCAAATCGTGGTCTTCACCCAGGAGGGTGTTTCGAGCAATACACTACTTAAGTATCGTTGAGAGCCTCAGAAGTAAACTAATTTTCTGAAATAAATCACTTTAAATCCATTTGTATACCTGAGCATTTTTCCTGCAAGGTGCCTAAAAGCGTGAAATGGCTCCTGATTAGAACGATTACAAATTGGGTAAATGTATGTTGCCGAAGGGTTAACGAACTCAAAGTTGTCAAGATTAATCAGGAGCATTCCACTATGGCATCTATCATAGCCCCTGAGCCCATTTGTTGCTAGAGTACTGAGTAAACGAGAAGAAAAGGGGTTAACCGAGGGGCCCGATTTTTATTAGTCATACCATAAGAAGCCAACAAACACTGACACCAAGGACAACATAGGGGAAATTACTTGTGCTTAATAAATGAAATAAAGAAAAGATAAATTAATGGAAATTAAAGTGGATGAAAAAACAACTTGCCGCAGGTGGGAACCGAACCCACAACCTTTGCATTTCGCGTGCGACGCTCTACCAATTGAGCTACCATGGCACCGTTTCCCCATCTACTTTCTTGGGTATTTACGTGTCCTAGTAGAACCCTGGGAGTGTTAGCCAGTGCCACCACTCTCAGACTGGTGGCGAACGTGGAACGTCCTTTTTTTGCCGCAGGCGTCACGAGAATGTGATCTGTTCTCGTGACGCTTGTGGCAAAAAAGGACGTTCCGTGTCCACCGCCAAGGTCTGAGAGCGGTGGCACTGGCTAACACTCCCAGGGTTCTACTAGGACACGTAAATACCCAAGAAATTGGATGGGGAAACGGCGCCATGGTAGCTCAATTGGTAGAGCATCGCACGCGAAATGCAAAGGTTGTGGGTTCGGTTCCCACCTACGGCAAGTTGTTTTTTCATCCACTTTAATTTCCATTAATTTATCGTTTCTTTATTTCATTTATTAAGCACAAGTAATTTCCCCTATGTTGTCCTTGGTGTCAGTGTTTGTTGGCTTCTTATGGTAAGAGTACTGAGTGTAGCACGCAACAGAGCAGTGGATGGGGAACAAACAACGTGGACGAGCTCTATAGTGTTAATTCTCCATTCATTGTTCTGTTGTGCACTGTAAGTCATGATGCACCAAATAGCTCAAACTTGTGCATTGCTTTAGGAAGTTAAACACCATCAGTAAATTGGTAACATTTTGCTGCTGTGTATAAGCCTACCCTTCTTGTTTCTTGCATCTATCATTGATATTGCAATCAGGCTCAGCACGCTCTTCTAGCTTTTCTAGAAGTAACTAAATTAGGCTGAAATTTGTAGCATATTTCTGTTTTCAAATGATAGGGCCTCAGACACTACTGATTCTATTTTAACGTCCTTTAGTAGCATGACCTGCTGTGACCAGCCCTACTGTGCATGACCTTTACTGTGTGTGTTCTGCTTTATTCTTTGAAATTTGTCATCTTGCTCTTTCTTTCCTCTTTCCTCACTTTCTTCCTATCTTCCATTTCTATATTGACACGTGTACTTATCTTTATCGAGCGACCACATTTCGCCACTTAACAACCGTAATCGCACAGCGAGGGACGCGCCTGCATGTATCCGACGTTTCTGGAAAGTTATCGATGCTTCTACCCTGCTGTCTGTTGTCGCCGAACCTTGTGTTATCTGATTTCATCACCTAACGCGAATGGTGTAGAACTTTGTGGAAGGCACGTGGGTCCGAACGATTAGTCTGGACCATTCGACGACTGCTCTATAAATGCCGACGCGCTTGACCCGCTGATCAGATTTACGGCGATCACCGACTGTGTTCGCCGCTCACGTTGTGCTTTAAGTGTAGTCTGTTTTGTGGGCACAGGTTCGCCCAATAAAAGCTAGTTTTTGCCTTTCACAGTATTGCTACTGTGTTCTTTGACGTCACGACCACGTGACATCTGGTGGAGGTGCTTTGCGTTCATGTACCGGAAGGCCCCACAAAGCCGTGACCCAAGCCCTCACTCGGAAGACACCAACATCGCCAAGAACCAGCGAGGTAGCCGCAGGCTGCAAGTACTGCCCCCGGAGCACGGACTTTTGCCTGAGACGACTAGGAAGACGGCCACCAAGTCCACCCCAATGGCAGCCCCAGCGTCACCCGTCATGCTGCAGCAGCCCAGGGAGCCTCCGACGTTCCGCGGTTCAACTTTCGAGGACCCGGAAAGCTGGCTTGAGACGTACAAGAGAGTCGCTACGTTTAAAAACTGGAACAGCGACGACAAACTGCGATATGTCTTCTTCGCATTGGAAGACGTGGCCAGGACGTGGTTTGAGAACCGAGAAGCCACCTTAATGACCTGGGAACTTTTCCGAAGTGGCTTCCTGCAGCCATTCGCAAGCGTCGTACGCCGAGAACGAGCCCAAGCGCTATTAGAAACCCGGGTGCAGCTACCTAATGAGACGACCGCGATCTACACGGAAGAAATGAGCCGTCTCTTCCGCCGCGCCAACCCTGAAATGCCCGAGGAGAAGAAAGTCCGCCTGCTGATGCGTGGTGTGAAGGAGGAACTTTTTGCCGGAATGGTACGAAGCCCACCAAAGACCGTCGACGAGTTTTTTCGCGAGGCCACCAGCGTCGAGAAGACACTCGAGATGCAAAACCGGCAATTCGACCGCCACATGAACTCGACAAACTACACCGGAGTTCAATCACTGGCCACCGACGACCTGCGCGAGACTATCCGAGCGGTCGTGCGGGAGGAGCTACAAAAGCTGTTCCCATCATCACAGCCTCAAGTGTCTTCGATTGCTGTCGCCGTGTGTGAGGAGCTCCAACAACAACTTGGAGTAGCCCCTGAATCGCCGCAGCCTCAGCCTCAAGCGATGACTGCCGCTGTCGCCCGCCGTCAGGGTCCCCCTCCACGACCGCGCCAGGGCCCCGTAATGCCGCAATTCCGTGGACCACCGCCGCTGCCGCCAGCACGCCCACCCGTCGCCCAGCGCAGCTACCCGAGGAAGACAGACATTTGGCGCGCTCCTGACCACCGCCCGCTCTGCTGCCACTGCGGAGAAGCGGGTCACGTCTACCGACGATGCCCATACGGAGAGATGGGACTGCGAGGTTTCGCCGTGAATGCTCCGCGCCCGCAGCAAGGTGAACGCCCCCGCGATATCGCCGACTACCTCGCCACTACTCAGTGGAGCTCTCGACGACCGTCGCGTTCGCCATCACCAGGCCGCTACCTGTCGCCGCAGCGCCGACCATACACTGGCCCAGCCCGGGGCCGGTCAGCGAGCCCATATCCGAAAAACTAAAAGCAGCAACCGATGGAGGTGCGGTTGCTGTTCGTTGAACTGACGAAGATCCTCCGCCGCCGCCGAAGAGACCATCTCGACGACATAATAACGACACGCCGCCATCCCGACGAAAGACGACTTGATGACGCGACGTTCCAGCTTCAGTTCAACACGACGCAGCCTTGATCCGACGCCAAGACCTAAATGCAATGCCAAACAAAGAACCACCGACCTCGACGTGCTTCTCGACGACCACACAGTCACCGCCTTAGTAGACACAGGAGCCGATTACTCCGTCATGAGTGGACCCATCGCTGCCCAGTTGAGGAAAGTTAAGACTGCATGGGAAGGCCCTCAAATTCGGACCGCTGGAGGACACCTGATTACGCCGACTGGGATCTGCACGGCAAGAATTACCGTTCATGACCAGACTTACCCTGCCACCTTCGTTGTCCTCCAACAGTGTTCATGAGATGTCATTCTCGGCATGGACTTCCTGAACCAACACGGCGCAATCATCAACCTGAAGTCGAATTCAATAACGCTGTCGGAAGATAAAGCGATACCGCCGAAGAGCCCTCGTAGTCACCACGCTTTGAGTGTGCTCGAAGATCAAGTGAGCATCCCCGCCGTGCTCCAGCATTATTATTTCCGTCGGCACTGAAACACCCGCTGACGTAGAAGGTGTCATCGAGGGCGACCAACATCTACTGCTCGACCGTGAAATTTGCGTCGCAAGAGGGATCGCTCAACTCCACGGAGGGCAAGTGGAAGTTATGCTAACCAACTTCAGCCAAGAGTTCAAGCACATCAACAAGGGCACGACAATCGCATACATCGAGGAAATTGTGGAAACCAGCAATGCCTTTGCCCTCTTGGATTCAGCCGCATCTACCCCGATGAGCATTGTCCCCGAACCAGACTTCGACGTGAATCCAAGTCTTCCTATGAGTAAGCAGCAACAGATCAGAAGTCTTCTCCAACGATACTAAGACTGCTTTTCGATGTCATCGAGGATTCGACAAACACCAGTTGCAAAGCATCGCATAATAACCGAAGAAAGCGCTCGACCACTCCGTCAGAGCCCTTACCGAGTTTTGACGCGAGAATGTGAAGCTATTAGGCAACAAGTCGACGAAATGCTGCGTGACGACATCATCCAGCCGTCGAAAAGCCCGTGGGCCTCTCCTGTAGTCCTGGTAAAGAAAAAGGACGAAACCCTGCGCTTCTGCGTCGATTATCGTAGACTGAACAAGATCATGACGAAGGATGTGTACCCCCTTCCACTGATAGACGACGCATTGGATCGGCTCTTCAACGCTAAATACTTCTCGTCGATGGACCTCAAGTCTGGCTACTGGCAAATAGAAGTCGACGAGAGAGATCGCGAAAAGACTGCCTTCATCACGCCAAACGGCCTCTACGAGTTGAAGGTCATGCCATTTGGACTGTGCTCGGCGCCTGCAACGTTTCAGCGCGTCATGGACATGGTGTTAGCTGGACTGAAGTGGCAGACGTGCCTTGTTTACCTGGATGACGTCGTTGTCTTCGCCGGAAATTTCGACGATCACCTTAGGCGGCTTGCGACAGTGTTAGAAGCCATCAAGTCATCAGGGCTCACTCTGAAGCCGGAAAAGTGCCGCTTCGCTTACGATGAGCTTTTGTTCCTAGGCCACGTGATCAGCAAATCAGGAGTACGCCCCGACCCACAGAAGACAGCTGCCATCGCAAAGTTCCCGCAGCCAACCGACAAGAAGGCAGTGCGCAGACTCCTTGGCATGTGTGCCTACTATAGACGCTTTGTCAAGGACTTTTCACGCATCGCGGAGCCGCTAACACATCTAACCAAATGTGATGTCGCGTTCAAGTGGGAAACGCCGCAGGCCAAGGCATTTCAAGAACTCAAACGACGCATGCAGTCGCCGCCGGTACTTGCACACTTCGACGAGGACGCCGATACCGAAATCCACACTGACGCCAGTAGCCTAGGCCTCGGTGCCGTCCTAGTCCAGAGGAAAGAAGGACTTGAAAGGGTGATATCGTATGCTAGCCGGTCGCTGTCAAAAGCGGAAAGCAACTATTCTACGACTGAAAAGGAATCCCTCGCCATCATTTGGGCTACAGCTAAATTCCGCCCTTACCTCTATGGCCATTCAAAGTCGTCAGTGACCATCACGCATTGTGTTGGCTAGCTAACTTAAAGGACCCTTCAGGACGGCTGGCGCGGTGGAGCCTCAGACTACAAGAATATGACGTCACAGTAATATACAAGTCCGGAAGAAAACACTCCGACGCCGACTGCTTATCGCGCGCCCCCATCGATCCCCCGCCGCAAGACGACGAGGACGACGACACCTTCCTTGGGATAATAAGCGCGGAAGACTTCACTAAACAGCAACGAGCAGACCTGGAGCTAAAAGGCCTCGTCGAGTATTTGGAAGGGAACACGGACGTTGTCCCTAGGGCATTTAAGCGCGGGTTGTCTTCGTTCACGCTACAAAACAACCTGCTCGTGAAGAAGAACTTCTCACCAGTCCACGCCAGCTACCTTCTTGTTGTACCGTCAGCGCTGTGTCCAGAAATACTGCACGCCCTACACGACGATCCAACCGCTGGGCACCTCGGATTCTCCCGGACGCTGTCGAGAATACAGGAAAGGTATTACAGGCCGCGTCTGACCGCCGACGTCGCCCGTTACGTCAAGACATGCCGAGACTGTCGACAATGCAAGACACCACCGACAAGGCCAGCAGGATTACTACAGCCGATCGAACCTCCTCGCCGACCATTCCAGCAGATTGGGATGGATTGGGATGGATTGGATGGCCGTTTCCGATATCAGCATCCGGGAATAAGTGGATCATCGTGGCGACGGACTATCTCACCCGCTTTGCTGAAACTAAAGCTCTACCAAAAGGCAGCGCAGCCGAAGTGGCAAAATTTTTCGTCGAGAACATCCTGCTGTGACATGGTGCCCCAGAAGTCCTCCTCACCAACAGAGGAACGACTTTTACAGCAGAGCTCACCCAAGCCATTCTGCAGTACAGCCAGACAAGCCACAGGAGGACAACGGCCTACCATCCGCAGACGAATGGTCTCACGGAGCGCCTGAACAAGACCCTCGCCGACATGCTAGCAATGTACGTCGACGTCGAACACAAGACGTGGGACGCGGTCCTGCCGTACGTAACCTTTGCGTACAACACGGCGGTGCAAGAAACAACACAGATCACGCCGTTTAAGCTGGTTTACGGCAGGAACCCGACGACGACGCTTGACACCATGCTGCCGCACGTAACTGACGAAGAGAATGTTGAAGTCGCTAGCTATCTCCAGCGCGCCGAAGAAGCCCGACAGCTCGCCCGCCTGCGAATCAAGAGCCAGCAGAGGACCGACAGCCGACACTACAACCTCCGACGACGCTTCGTCGAGTACCAGCCTGGCGACCGTGTTTGGGTCTGGACCCCGATACGTCGACGAGGACTCAGTGAGAAACTACTCCGACACTATTTCGGACCCTACAAGGTCATCCGACGTATTGGCGCTCTGGACTATGAGGTCGTGCCAGATGGCATTTCGCATTCACAGCGGCTCCGCGCATGATCTGAAGTGGTCCACGTGGTGCGCCTTAAACCCTTTTACGGACACTGATGAACTTCGTCATTTTTGTTCTTTTCTTTGCTACGAGTGCTTTTGTTTATTACCTTCATTTGTTTGCAGCATCGGGTCGATGTTTTTTAAGAGGGGGGTATTGACACGTGTACTTATCTTTATCGAGCGACCACGTTTCGCCGCTTAACAACTGTAATCGCACAGCGAGGGACACGCCTGCATGTATCCGACGTTTCTGGAAAGTTATTGATGCTTCTACCCGGCTGTCTGTTGTCGCCGAACCTTGTGTTATCTGATTTCATCGCCTAACGCGAATGGTGTAGAACTTTGTGGAAGGCACGCGGGTCCAAACGATTAGTCTGGAACATTCGACGTCTGCTCTATAAAAGCCGACGCGCTTGACCCGCTGATCAGATTTACGACGATCGCCGACTGTGTTCGCCGCTCTCGTTGTGCTTTAAGTGTAGCCTGTTTTGTGGGCACAGGTTCGCCCAATAAAAGCTAGTTTTTGCCTTTCACAGTATTGCTACTGTGTTCTTTGACATCATGACCACGTGACAATATTTCTGTCTCCTCCTTTCTGAAAAATAGGCAGGTGTTGTGCCCCTCCGGTAGCAGTTGCTAACCTTCTTCTTGCTTTCCCTTTCCTGTCAAGTGTACATATGTTTTCAAATCAAATAATAATTATAATTATAATAATTCTTGCAGTTGCAACGGAGCAAATCATTGACCGTTCTGTACCAGGCCACAGTGACATGTGCTGTGGTTGCCCTACTGATACGAGTGATATTGGCATTTACCATGTACAAGGTGGTGCGCAACTTTGGCCGCGGGCTTCGAGAAAAACGTATGTATGCGTGCGTGATTTTAAATATTTTCCTTCTCATCAACCAGACGTTTAAGCACAAAGGGGGCTGCTGTGTATGTTGGAACTGCAAGAACAGCTACGAGAGAGAGAGAGATCAGACATTGTGCTTGGTCGTTTACCTGTAGTCATGATTTTAGAGTGCAGCGATTATTCATAATTGAATATTTTAATACCCTGATTTACTTGTCGCCTTGTCACTACCTAATGTACTAGAAGTGGTGAGTTGTGACCTGTGTTTAAAAGCATTGCTTGCTTGACAACATTTATAGGCATGGTGGCACCGAAGTAGAAATCACTCCAACAGGAGTGACCCTGTTGCCAAAATACCTATCTGGCCATAAGCTTCAAAGCTTCAGAGTGGTAAAAGGAAGTTTTACTACAATGAGGCCCCTTCTTTCACACTGTCCCCTGCCTGTCTAACAATGTTCTTACTCCATTTAGTCAGCTTAGTTGTTATGCCACATTATTCACCTTTTCTTTCCCTGACAATGATAGATGCTAGGATGCTGAACCACGACCCCTCCAATAAAAAGTTTGATTAGAGCTGGTTAAGACTGCAACTTGGCACAGCCTCTCATATTGCTTAATAGTTCAAACAGATGTTCAGAGATGGTGCAGTAATATAAATTTTCTGGCACAATACTGTGCCATACTCTGTGGTTGGTGATTGAGCATGAGCTGAACTTTTCTCATTGTCATTATCCTGACAGCAAGCACATTCCCATTACTACTTAAAAGAATAGTTGTAAGATCGGTGTCTGTCATCTCTCCATTACAGTGCTATAGGAGTGCTTGTGGAATGTAATCAGCATGAGCCCTTACATATTTTGTTTCGCTACATCAGCTTATTGCAGACACCAAACACAGTATCGCAAGTAGCTAGGAATAACTAGCTGCAGCAGTATGTGCAAATTGTTATATCACTTTCACGTCACACTTTCCAGTTCTTTTTTTACTAACATGCTGTTACACTTTTCAAATGCTCTCTCTAATTGAGTTTTATACTTGTAGTGAACGGCTTCTGACTAACTAAGGGGGCTCGATTTCCCTAAATTGGGGAAAGCAGTGTGCGCAGGAGAGTCATTGGAGTCGCTGCGCCCCTCCACTTACTACCGCTACTCTGCTCCTGACGTGGGCGTAGCTCATTCACCCTGCAGGTGAGGCTTTTGCAAGCTATGGCAAAGGCTCTCTGCACGGCTGGTCTGCCCTATACGGTGGTGGGCATGGCACGTTGCATGTTGCATGGCGACACTCCGCGACAGCTAACCAAGCAATGGGAAACACTTCGTACTTAAAACCATCAGCTTGTGGAAAGATGGCACAGAGGAAGACAGAAGAACACGTCACCAAATCAGCTTTATTTCGAGTGCAGCTCTTAGGCGTCCGTTCTTGTGGCGTGCAGCGGCATAACCGAGCGAACAAGCACAGTGAAAGATGAAAGAGCGAACACGGAGCGGGATATGAAAGATGCGAACAGCGGATACCAATGAGAGTGGCCCCTTCAGTGACATGCGTGCGGGAAACTGGTGTCATGCGGACTTGCCCAATTGCTCGATGCATACTCATAACTGGTCTCAGCCAGACTGCTTGTTCCGTACTATCGTCTGCTCGCATCAGTTTTGGTTTGCTTGGTTTGGTCTCGTTTGCACTTGTTTCGATTGTCATGGTTTGCAATTGTTTTGTAATCTAATTGTATATGTAGCACGAATTGTGTAGTGTTTTCTGGAAGCCATGCGACACCAGCGATTTCACTGGAACCTTCGACAAGTCATGTATAAAAGCTAATGCGGTTGACTTGCAGATCAGATTTTTGACGATCACAGACTCTACTACAAGTCTCTCTAAATTCTTTGCCTCAATATATTGCGAAATACATGTAGAGGTGCACTCAAATTTCGCATTAGGGAGTATCGTAATCGTAGGTGAGTTTTTATGGATGCGCAGAGTGCTTGCATGAAAGCCCTTCATGTGAAGCGCAGACTAGCCTCAGGTGTGAAACGAACCTAGCAAAAGCTGGTGCATGTGCTGAACTTCTGAAAAACAATGCATGTGATTTAGTTGACGCAACACATTTCGTCCTTATTTTCTGGCATCTCTGGCATATTTTCAGCGTAGTGCCCATGCACCACGCTTGGCTCTCTCGATGGGTAAAGATGATTATACCTCACTGGAAACCGTGAGCACAAAAAGAAAGCAATATTTTTCTGCAGTGCCATCCTGATGAGTTCACATGCCATTCGTTTCACATGCCATTGGTCCAAACTACAATGACGGAGGTGCAAGCTCTCAATAAAGACATTGCATGTGATGTACGACACTGCCCTTCTTATGTCCTGACCTTCTTTATGAGAAAAGACGGGGAATGCGGGAGATGGCAATTCAAGACGATGAGCAAAACGTGAACAAGGTGAATGCAGGAGCCAACGTTTCGACAAGTGGACTTGTCTTCTTCAAGGCGACATATGCTTTCCTCGCCACAGTATTTATAGGTGGGGTTCTTCTAAAGGGGAGGGGGTGTGAGGCGGGAGCACGTGGAAACGAGGGAAAGTGTGTTAGCGTGTCGAATTAGTAAAGGAACGCTGTGTACAAGGTCAAAGCCAGGACCCCCCCCTCCCCTCACCCCAGTCTGTCAACCCACGCGCGTTAGCCGGCGTGTCAAGGGCGTCTGACACGCCAGCTGACAAAAAAAAAAAAAGAAGAAGAAGAAAAAGAAGGGAAGAAAAAGGAAAAGGGGGGGGATACGCCAAGAAATCAAACTAAGTGTTGTTGCCTATAGCTTGAGGTTTAGCATAGCGAATAGATTCTAAAGCTCCCTTTGAAACGTTTATGCCTATTGGTTGCAATGTCTTGAACTTATGGATAAGGTATGATTCTCTGTATTTTCTTCCTCGTTCAGAACGAAAATTTGACTGTAAGATGTAGAGTTTAAGTTCATCAAAGTTATGACCTGGTTGGTTGAAATGCTCGGCGACGGCGTTGGGAAGTTTTTTAGGTGTGTCCGCGCGATGTCCGTTTAATCTGACGTTCATTGATTGTCCTGTTTCACCGATATATTGTTTCTTACAGAAGGAACATTCAAGCATATAAATCACATCCGAACTTGTGCAAGTGAAGCTAGATTTGACTTCATGTGTATAATTATTTGCGGTGCTTTTAATTTTAATGTCACTTTGAAGGTGCCTGCAGGTTTTGCACCTAGGGCGACAGCATGCTTTTATTGCGGGGGAATGCTGCTGGCTGACTTCTGCGTGCACTAACATGTCTTTAAAGTTCTTGTTTCGGCGATAGGTAAAACCCTGGGTATATCCGGGAACGCTTTTCGCAGACGCTCGTTACTTGATAATATTGGGTGGTATTTTCTTAGGATGTTGTTTATGTTTGGGAGTGCATTAGAATATCTTGTTATAAAGGCCGGCGGTTGTTTGGGAGTGCATTAGAATATAACAAAATATTCTAATGCACTCCCAAACATAAACAACATCCTAAGAAAATACCACCCAATATTATCAAGTAACGAGCGTCTGCGAAAAGCGTTCCCGGATATACCCAGGGTTTTACCTATCGCCGAAACAAGAACTTTAAAGACATGTTAGTGCACGCAGAAGTCAGCCAGCAGCATTCCCCCGCAATAAAAGCATGCTGTCGCCCTAGGTGCAAAACCTGCAGGCACCTTCAAAGTGACATTAAAATTAAAAGCACCGCAAATAATTATACACATGAAGTCAAATCTAGCTTCACTTGCACAAGTTCGGATGTGATTTATATGCTTGAATGTTCCTTCTGTAAGAAACAATATATCGGTGAAACAGGACAATCAATGAACGTCAGATTAAACGGACATCGCGCGGACACACCTAAAAAACTTCCCAACGCCGTCGCCGAGCATTTCAACCAACCAGGTCATAACTTTGATGAACTTAAACTCTACATCTTACAGTCAAATTTTCGTTCTGAACGAGGAAGAAAATACAGAGAATCATACCTTATCCATAAGTTCAAGACATTGCAACCAATAGGCATAAACGTTTTAAAGGGAGCTTTAGAATCTATTCGCTATGCTAAACCTCAAGCTATAGGAAACAACACTTAGTTTGATTTCTTGGCGTATCCCCCCCCCTTTTTTTTTCTTTTTCTTCTTTGTCAGCTGGCGTGTCAGACGCCCTTGACACGCCAGCTAGCGCGTGGGTTGACAGACTGGGGTGAGGGGAGGGGGGGTCCTGGCTTTGACCTTGTACACAGCGTTCCTTTACTAATTCGACACGCTAACACACTTTCCCTTGTCTCCACGCGCCCCCGCCTCACACCCCCTCCCCTTTAGAAGAACCCCACCTATATATACTGTGGCGAGGAAAGCATATGACGCCTTGAAGAAGACAAGTCCACTTGTCGAAACGTTGGCTCCTGCATTCACCTTGTTCACGTTTTGCTCATCGTCCTGACCTTCTTTATGTTACTTTTGTGCAAGTTGGTCATTTTCAAGTGTGAAACTTTACTGAAACAAACCTCAAGTGGTCTGTCAGCTGAAAACTTGCAGTGGTGATTTAATTAGCAGCTGTGGCTTTGCCCTATTCAGCAAGAGGCCAGAAGGTTCAATCCTCAGTTGTAGCAACCTCACTGCAATGGGGCCTGACTTGACAGTAAAAACAGCTTAAATGAGAATTACGTGCATTGAGGGACCTTATATGGTCAAAATGAATCTAGAGTCATTCGTTACAGTGTTCCCCATAGCCCAATTGCATGCTTCAAATGTGTAGATAAACTTGTAGACTTTGGTCTAAGTTGGGGAGAACAAAGGAACTTGAGAAGCAGCTGAGGACCATGCAGTGAATAATGGCATGGAAAATTCAAGACAGGATAGCTTTTTATTTGTAACCGCCAAAGAATCCATTGAATACAATGGCTAAGTTGTGCTGCTCAGCAAGAAGTCATAGGTTCAATTCTCAGCCGCAGTGGCTGCATGCTGATGGGGGTGGAATGAAAAAGCACTTGTGCATCAAGATTTTGGTGCATGGGAAAAGGTTGCACGTGGTCATCGTTTAAGCTGAGGCCGACCACTAATGGTACCTTTCGTGCTCCTCAAATATCCTTGGTGCCACCTTTCGTGCTCCTAAAATAGCCTTGGTGCAATTAGGTTCCATCACTCTTTCAACCACAGAAGAATGCATGTGGTCACTACATGAAACACTCCAATTAATTTTTCCTGATGAGATGGGCTTAGTTACTGCTGCATACCTTACCATGCATATTTGTTCTTAAGGAAAGAAACAAGGAAAAGAATGCTGTTATTGGGACTATGGCACAAT
This sequence comes from Dermacentor variabilis, assembly GCF_050947875.1. Classification (NCBI taxonomy): domain Eukaryota; kingdom Metazoa; phylum Arthropoda; class Arachnida; order Ixodida; family Ixodidae; genus Dermacentor; species Dermacentor variabilis. The sequence continues at coordinate 20,242,816 of NC_134570.1, read as the reverse complement.
GACTTCATAGTACAATTATATTTCCACCAGAAATAAAATTTTCATTAAAACCAAACTATACATACCTTGTGGAATCTGGCAGCATGTTTAATAAATACATCCGTACATTAGAACTGCAGTTCTCTTGTAGGTTGAAACTGCCTACACTCAAAGCATCTTTTATTCATGCTTTGTCCTTTTGCCACTGTGAAAACGTGCATCACTGAAACATTTCAAAATGCTCAAGTGTTTGGTCTTATGTGAGGTTCATTACTAAATAAGTGAGAATTTTCATATAGGCTGAAGCTCTGTGCAGCATTTCTGAACAAGATTTCTATTACTGATAAGTCTTTCTGCTCCCTAAGTAGTGTTTCGTTCTATCTAATAGCTGATGATTTGCAGATTATGGTTCAGAAAAGCTAGGAGATCTGCATGGAACACATTGTACATAAACCCATTGGAATGCTAGTAGCAGATGCGAAAGTTATTGGCTTTTATGTTATAATTGATGCACATGTCACTTTCCAAGAGCATCAAATTAAGTTGTTCACTATTTTAAATGTTGTTGTTGTTATTATTATTTGTTTTGAACACATATACACAATTAACAGGAAAGGGAAAGCAAGGAGCAGGCTGGCAACTGCCACCGGAAGGGGCGCAACACTTGCCTACTCTTTAGAAGGGAAGTGACAGCAACACAGAAATAGAAGATAGGAAGAAGGGGAGGCAAGAGGAAAGGAAGAGCAACAGGACAAATCTAAAGACTAAAGTTGTGGGGTCTCTCCTCCCGTGCTCTTGGGACAAAGGAACGACAACACAGTAGTGCAAACAATCACAAGGGCATTTATTGCACCTTTCATAGATCAGTGCCTGCTAGCCGAGTTGCTATCCACAAAACATGCCGATGGGCGCGCGACAAATCTAGCAGTCTGACTCACCGCGACCGGAAGCGAGCGAATATGTTCGCCCCATGCTGGATCCCAACGCCTGGTCCTTCGCGTGTATGGTCACACGAATCGTGGCGCGTTCGAAGGCGGCCACGCGAGGCGGTCTCGCAGAAGCATCGGTCGCCGCGCGCGCGGAATGTCCACGCCACGAGCCGACCCGCCGGGGAAGAGGGTCGCTCCACGCGCGGCACGGCACGTCCGTGCTGTCCTGCTTGCTGTCTCGAACCCCAAAGAGAGACCGAGCGCCTTGTCTCCCGGCGCCCGAGTAACCCCGCAGCGGCGCGACGCTCGCGCCATCTCTCGCACCGCGCTTGTACCACTCTGACCGCCGCGGGCGCCAGGCCACCGGCGGGCGAAGCCGCCCTGCAGGAGACGAGCCATGCGGGAAAACTAGATCTCAGGGGAGGCGTGAGAGTCACGCATCCCCACAAAGTAAAACACAGTGCAGATCACATACAGTAGAGCCGGTCACTGAAGGTCACGAAACTACAGAATGTTGAATAGAATAGTTTCGACGCTACAAACATGAACCTAAGTTAGTTAACTCTAGAAAAGTATGTAGAACGCGATGAGCCTGATAATGTTTAGATGCACAACCACTGGGGCATAAAAATTCGCTGAGTGTCGTACACCGCAGGCCAAGGAGATGATAGTTTCTCACTAGCGACATGCGGCTGCGCACTGAAAGCGGGACACTCAAATATAAGGTGCCGAAGTGTCTCGCAGCAGTCCTGTTGAAGGCAGATCTTGAGAATGTTTGTTTCCAAGTCTTAACTTTTGCCAGTGACATATTTGCATTGTGTACTTCGAGTGACAAGATATGACTTGCTTTCATCCAACGAAATGACATAATGCTAAAGTGATTGCCTAAGCCCAGACTACAGCAAGTTGGAACAGCATTTGTGGCTAATTCAGTTGCTTGAGAAATGCTGTGAATGACAAAATCATGGCAAAAATTGGGGTTCACTTGGGTGACGCTAAAGAGGGCATATACGATGTAGTGTAGTGCAAGCGGTAACTTTTTGTTTGTGGGCTTTTCTAGGAGAGAGGGAAGCCATATAGGGATAGTTGAATGTTAACATGTGTTGTTTCATGTCCTGACAGGCACAAAAATAGTGCGATATACTTTTTATAGTCGTGCTAAAGGCCTTAGACATGGCGAAACTGGCACAGGACAGGAGAGTGACACACACACACAACAGTAGCGGAGTGTGTGCATGTATTTGTGTCGTTCTTCTGTCCTGTATTGATTGCTGTATGCCTAAAATCTTTAGTATGATGTACCAACAAGTCCTACGTGGAAACATAATTGGTTTTTTACAAAAGATTATGCGATGCATCCGCATTCTTGAACTACAGACTGTACCATCATATTTGTCTAAAGAAAGTCAACTATATAGTTTGGTCTTATGTGGTAGAAAGGTGCTAACATAGGTGAGAATCAAATAAAGCTTTGGCTTCAACAATCCCATCATTTTATTTTTCCTGTTCTTGTGCTTTCCAGCCAAGGCTACTGTGAATACCTCACTTGTACTAGTTTTGTTTGTTTGCCTGCTGTGTTAGCCATGGCTAGCCAATTGTGTGGTTAGTCAAGTGCCTGGGTAGCCCATACCATGCACAATCAAAGAATATTTTTTATAGTTTTTCACACATGTGGCTCCTCAACATGAAATGCACTGTTTGCCACTTTCATAAAGGAATAAGCAGTGGCAGCTAAATGAAACACATAGGAGCCTTAGCCTACAAGCACACATAGACATTAAATGGCAATGACAAAGACAGTAAGTTGAGTTGCCCTAGTGAAAAACAGTGGAGCACAGACATTCCATCAGCATCACAGGAAATGCAATGCACTTGCCAATTATTGCAGCAAGGGTGGCATTGATCCAAGACAAGGCCATTTCTGTGTTCATTTGGGACAATTAGAGAAGTTGGGCTAGTTGGTGTGTATTCCAAACTTCAGACATACTTAACTAGCAGCACTAAAAGGCTGTGCAATGAGATCGAAAAAAATTTGAGAAGTTGTTTAGAACATTTAGAGATTTTGCTTTGCAAGATTATGCTAATGAGAACAGCCTATTGAACATTTCTCCACTAAGCTTCACTCATAGTACCCTTGAACCAGATTTCATTGCACAGCGCTGCAATCCCAACATTGCAGTAAACAAAATAATGCCTCCAGCGGAGAACAGTGCAATGATAGCACTTAGCAAATCACACCTACTCCTCTGCTACCACAACAAAAAATTCTGTAGAGCATAAATTCTCTTGCTAGATTTTCATGCGGCTTAGAATTTGCAGGCGCAGCCTCTGCCCTAAAGTCTGCACACTGCTGTACACCTTTTAAATTACAAACATAGTTTCCATCAGAATTTAACTTTTTTGTCACTGCGATGCTGCATGAAATTTTGGCTGCAGCTGCACGCAGAATAGATCGCAGCTCCCATCATTTGGGTAAGTGCAATCACATTCACCAAGATGGGCATCTTACCTATAGTAGGATGCACATATTCTGATGCTAATGAAAACTTCACATTTGCAGTAATGACTTATTTATTTTAGTTATTTACAAAATACTGCAGGCCCATGCTAGGGCCCATGCAGGAGGGGTATCAAAAAGGTTTACACAAGCACTGGTAAAAACATCAAACAGAAATCATCACAGATCATGAAGAGAGGGAAAAAAATAATGTATACATAAACATGACACATCAATAAGCACCTTATGGCCGTGAAAACAATTATAAACCTTGCAACTTTAGGAAAAACAGTCCTTGGGTTCACGACAAGAAAGAAAGCAAAAAAAGCGAGAAGAAAACAAAAGATCAGCGCTCCACATTATGACATTAATGCGTCGAATGAGTCACTGTTCTGAAGCATACATAACGGCAAAAGTAAAACTCTTGCTTGGGCTAGTTGGTTCATGCTTGAATTAGTAAAGGCAAGGCGCAGAAGACCAGGATTCGAGATGAAACACGAACGACACGACCGGCGCCACTCGGACTTGAGTATTTTGCATACGTGCCTGAAGTGCCCAGAAGATGGTTCCAAGATGCCGAAGATAGACTGCACTTCCAAAGGCACCAGTTTTTTTCTCAAGCAATATGACACCACTCAAGACTGGCAAGCTGAGATGGCGATCAGCTTGACGCACAAAATGGCAGGATCGGTGCGAAAGCTTTGTTGAAAGAAAGGGCCCAATGTAGAAGAAATATGCTCAAGTAAAACTCTTGCTTGGGCTAGTTGGTTCATGCTTGAATTAGTAAAGGCAAGGCGCAGAAGACCAGGACTCGACTTGCCTTTACTTGCCTTTAAGTCTAGTACACTCTGAACATGCACGTGATGCCCACGACAAGCAAAAGGATCGTTCCATCAACACCAGGAAGGTTGAAATCGCCACCAATAATTATTTTTCGTTCTTAATTTTGTTCTAATTATCATCGTTCTCCTGTGCGAAATTCGACATGTGTTCATGTAGATCATGTAAAAACCGCGGGGTTGCATCAGGAGAACGATACACTGCAAATAGTAATAAATAAAAGCCCCAGCATGACAACTTTAATGAAATACTTTCGTGATTGTCGATTTGTCTTAGAAGAGTTGCTGGAATGTTATGTTTAACCAAGGCGGCGATGCCACCTCCTCTTGTATTCATATCCCGCCTAAAAATTTGGTATGAAGGTGGAAAGATGCTGTTGTCATGAATATCATCACATAGCCAAGTTTCCGTGATCACGACGACATGAGGGCTGTATCCCAGAATGATGGCTTCAAGCTGATCACTTTTATTTACAACACTGTGCGCATTTATATTTAACAGACGCAGCTCTTCAGTACATGAAGTTTCCTGTCAATTTTCGCTGGAGGTTCTTTGACGGCTAACCAATCCTACCCTAGAATTGGCGTCATCGTCCCATGCGTATAAATCATTATCTATGTGCAGTTTATCATGCAAAAGAGTCACTTTCTTGCCCTGCTGCTTTTTTATTGTGGTGCTTTGCCATAACAGCTTGCGTTTCCTTAGTGTGTCCGCTGAATAATTATTCTGAATGGAAATTTTTGTTCCCTTGAGCTTTCGCACGTCTTTTAGGACTTCCTGTTTTTCGTTGTAATTTTGAAAGAATACAATCACTGGTCTTTTCTTTCCCATCTTTCCAATGTGATGTATTCTTGCGATAGAGCAACATGTTACATTGAGTCTCTTATAAAAAAAGATCTTCAATCACATTTACGCGAAGAGCTGTCTCATTTTCACCCCTGTCATCTTGTATGCCAAAGATAACCAGATTCGAGTGTCTGCTCCTGTCTTCAAGGTGTACTACTCTAGCTTGAAGCAACTTTACTGTCTGTTCTAGGCTGTCAACTTGCGAAACGCGCCTTTCCAAATTGCTGAAACGCTCATTAAGGTCAGAAATCATTTTTCCTATGTCACTCTGCTGATTCCTAAGGGTGGCTATCTCTGTGACTAGCTTGTTCTGCACTTCTAATGGCTGGGTGAATAAAGCTTCTGTGTTAGGACCCGGGTTCACTTCAATGTCCCCACACAATAAAAATTTACATGCACAAAGAACTTCGCATGCAATCTCAATGCACTGGCATGGGCACGGCAGGACCAGGAGGCCACGGTAGTCACTTTTGATTGTGCTATAGTAAACACTAACCTGCACAAAGCAGAAGAACGGCTTGTGAGGCCACATTGCGAGGCTCGGTCCGCCGCACCCACACTCATATCTTGTGCATATCCTGCACTGATGCTCAGAAAGGCAATTGAAATACCTCTCATTCTCTTGCTGAAAAAATGCTTAAAGGAAATAGAAAATACGGTTGGTAGACAGGAGCTCGGAAATAAGAAATAAGTGATGTTTACCAAGAGCAGAGGCTTGGTATGTCAGAAAGCAATGCGAAAGCACATAATAAGTGACAACACTGTCTTTAAGTTTTCAGAGTAGCTCCCGGCAACAAGAGAACTTCTGGCAACATCTAGCCGAGGCTAATTCATAAATGTGTATTGAGAAAAATACTCCACTTCATTATAAAATGAACTAAATTTAACACCTCTCTTAGACTTCTCTACAAAGGAGCCCAAACTGCGAGAAATACAGCGAAATTCATGACATCACAGTTTTGCATCAATGAAGCACCAGTTTTTTGGGGAAAAAAAGCTTAAGAATAGAAATTTGTTGTTCACTTTTTCCACTAGTAAACCATTATTTTTTTTCACCAATTAACAAATGCAGATGAAGCTTCTAAAGAGTAATCTGCTAGTCTAGCCTAAATAATTGCATTCATTTAGTTTCTCTTTGATTTCAATGTTTTAATGCAAGAAGTCAAGCAATAATTTGTTTTCAATCTCGTAAGCACAAATTAGAATGTTAATTGGCTAGTGCTGGTATTTTAGAAAAGTAACTACGTGTTGTCATTTACATAGGCTAATGTGCTCTTTATTTCCCATGGGTGGCCATGGAAATTGCAGTGGAAGCCATTGGGACCAATCAGCCACATCCCCATGAAGAGGCTGGAGACGAAGAAGGAGTGTGATCTGGTCTTGAAGCATGGTTGCACACTGTGCCGTGTGCAGTGGGATGTCCCAGCTGTGCACGTCAAGAGTGTTCTGGTATGGAAGATCAAGAGTGCCATAGCTCTCAGCACAATGAGTGTTTGCAATCAATCAGCAAGCATGGAAGTGCCCTTTATATCATCCTGTTTATAGTCCAGATGCTTCTACGCATTTTTGGTGATATAACTGCCATCTTGCGAAGTGCAATTCTCACTGTGAATGAACTGCAGCCTACGACCAAACAGTTTCTGTCACATTGTGATCGTCAGATTGAGTTAGTTTGGTGTGGCATACTTTAGTTCTATTATTTTGAACATGAAACAGATAAAACTAATTGTGTGTGCCAGGTTGTCTATGCCAGGAACTGAGAACTACAAAAAACAAAACTGGAACATCATTCCATCTGTTACATTCTATGCATGTGGCTTCTGCTGCATGTTAAGCGAGCAAGTTCCTAGTGTCATGTTCCTTTGCTATAGCAGAAATTGTTTTTGACATCCTGGCTGGTATTTCATGTCATAGTATTCTCATTTGTTCACTGTTTTACGTATTCTATTGTCCAGTGTTTATATAGTGATCTCGGTTTGTGTTGCACAGAGATTGTTGTCAATGCATCAAAGCCTAAAGCTGTGCTAGTCTGTGTGCCACTAAAAATGAATACTTTAGGTCACTGAAATGTACCTTGCGTGCCTTGTAGGCCAAAGGGTGCCTCTTGAATGCTTTTGACATTGTGGGCTGATTTATCGACAATATTTTTCTCTTAGTAGATTGTCGCCAGTTCTGTTGGCAGATTGTAGCACAGCAGCACTCTACAGTACTAATCTGACTGCATCTGCTCAGTGTTTGTATTGTTGTGCTTTCTGCCAAGTGTGAGTTTCTATCAAATACCTGAATTATTGCAGGACAGCCAGAGGTGTCTCTGATAATATGTTGTGCAGCATGTAGTGGCGCATTTCAAGCTATGAAATCTAATGTCCCCTATTGCTGCAGTGCTCATACTTTATCGGAATGATTTCCATTTTCAGCAGTGCACTTTTCCCTATCAATTACGAAACTCCAGAGCTTCCATGCCTGAAAAAGAGAAAGAAAAAAAATCTCTCTTAGGAAAAGGAAAGCTTAGATCCTTTCCAGACAGTTTTCATCACTGAAACATTACTTTTTCAAAAGGCTCATCACTATGAAGAAAATGTGTATATTGTTGGTTTCAAATAAGGGTATTGATGGTTGTACAATTCAGTTGTCTTATCTGTGTGACAGTCATCCTGGACCATACCACTGGTGTCAGTCACAAATTTTTGCCGGACATAAACTTTCCGGACTGGACATCAACTTTCAAGTACCTTTGAGAGGGTTCCTAGTTGTTGAGAAAATGCTAAATAAAGCATCGACCAATATAGAACCAAAATTTATGGACATTTGACATTCCCAGTTGTGGGGAAAAAAAATTCACAACCTAAATATACTATCTGTTGCACACATTGATGTAGAGTTTTAACAGTTGACTTCTTTTCATTCACCTGAGATGGTTGGTGCTCTTTAAAGCTGTTGACCTTCTAGACATGATCATGCTCACAGAGCCCTTGATTAGTTTTGAGGGTGACACATTTAGACTCTTGATTATAGTTTAAACATTCTGGTCTAATTTTGTGCTAATTTGTGGGCCATCTGCTGGAAATCATGTCCCGTCTGATGAGTGTGTGGTGTGCAGTGGACGCCTCGTTCTTGTGTTGTTCTCCAGTGTGTCCATTTAATGTTTTTTTTTTTTCTTTTATGCTCTCTCCTCTTTCTCACTCATTTACTTCCTTCCTTCTTAAACGCTCTACTATTCCTAATTCACAACTTTTTTTTTATGTGCTTTTTCCCTTCTAGAGCCAGAAGGCATTGTGCCACTCCGGGAGGCAGTTGATTTAACGTTCTCCTCCCTGATCATTTTTATGTATACATTCAAACCTAATATTAATTCACCTTCTGGTGGAAGTTGCTGAATGGTAAATTCTGAAATCGACATTGTGGCAGGAGCTTGTAAACAATGTCTTCCTATATGCATTAATGAACTACCCCTTGCAAGTGCATTTGCACACCCATAATAAGCAGAAGCTCTACAGAGTGTTGCCTCTGCTATTGCAGAATTTACAGAAATGCGCCATTTCATGTCACCCAAACTGATAATAAACAGGTTGTAAATAATATAGATAATGTTCATGTGCTTCCATGCATAAAATGCAGTTTTATGCCATTCAAGAGCGCAAGTAGTGTGAAGTTATCGGTAGATATGTGGCATCTCTTGAGACCATACAATGCATACATCATCGACAATATTCATTGTTTTTCTTAAACATCTATAATAACTGTCTGCTTCCACCTCACCAGGCACGGTTTTACTGCTTCTTACTTACTTTATGCTGAACTGTAATAGCATAGCTTAACCTCTTATTAGGCAGATTTACTTTTCCAAAGAAAAACATATGAAGTACACTTAAAAGTACTTACTTACGAGGTTAGAACATCCAAAATTACTTGCACACTATTTTATACGCCGGGGTGAAATTTGTCGCCTTGTTACAAAATGAAACTGGCATCTAGTGTGAAAGAATGCTTTCATAAATGCATATTTTCTCACTGTATGCCATTCAACTTGAAAGCGAACCAGCTCGTATCTTCTCGCATGTTCTAAACATGATGGTGTTGCAAAGGTGACTTCAATTTGTAAACCAAATGGATGCAGTTGCATGGCTTTCTTGGAGTGTTCATCCTCAATGGAAACTATTGTGCGCAGAGCACGAGTGCAATATGGTAGCATTGCACATGATTTCAGCATCCAGCTTTCTATCACTTAATCTTCCCATTCCACTTTATAACCTCAGGACCCATGAGTCACAAAATTTCGACAACTGGCCCTAAGTGGTTAAGCAGAATAGGTAATGTGCCACATGGGAACTGTTGGGAGGCACCTATCCCAGGCAGGTTTATTTTTGGCCCAACAGAAGAGAAATGTTAAAAGCACATTTATTGCAAATTTCTTAACATTGGCTCTTTACAATGTTCTCATCTTGATTATGCTTTCCACATATACCATGAAGCTTGCTTTTGTAACTGGGGGTGTGTTGGAGCGTGAAACAGCTGTAAAACAATTTGGCAGCTTATTGTGCAGGCATTTGCACCGACACAGCTTGATTTGAGGTGCTCGGATATCACCTTAAAGGGACACTCAAGAGAAATAGTAAATCTGTTTAAACTGATCAGTTGTTCCTTCAAAACTCTGTTTTCGCTAATTTTATGGTGAGAAGTTGATTTCAGGAAGAGAAAGAAAGCTTTCTCTTTTTGAATTTTGCCTCAGTGTCCCAGTGCTAGTACATCGGCGTGAAATCACGGATATAGTATTTTCTCACATTAGGGCCGTTTTGGCTGTGTAAAGGTTCATGAAACTTGCCAAGTTCAATCTCTAGCTCCTTTAGAATACAATTCAATTTATCTTTACCAAGAAAAAATTTACTATCGCCCAAGAAAAAACTGAGAATCCATGACCTTACGGCGGCGAGCTGGTGTGGGAACTTCAAGGCTGCAGTGATGCCACCGATCTGTCATTTTTGTCTCTTTGGCTTACCAAGACTCCCTTCACTGTAAGAGTGATGGTATTGGTGTTGTACAATGGCAGTCGCGACTAATGCAGCTCAAATTATTTTTTTGCTTTAGTATCCCTTTAAATGGACACCGAAGAATCTATGCTAGCTAATCTAAGCTAAGCTAACCTGGATTGGTAAATAGCACTTGTGCAACGCTAGAAGCATCTGTCTTACCATTAGCAGTCTTGGTAAACCAGAGAAGATGCAAGGACGAAAGACAATCCTGAAGTTCAGACCCACACTAGCTCCTCACAACATCATGAGGTTTAGAAATCATGTGCTTGGAACTAATTAATGATGGTTTTTTTATCAATAAACAAAGACTGCATGTCATTGTAAAGGTGCCAAAGGCTCAAACTAGTGAATTTTGATAACATTTTCTTAACGAAAATGGCCCAAGCGTGAAGATACATTGAAACCCACGTCTTACCGATCTATCGGTCCTGCGGTTAGCGTGTAATGTTCACTTTGCCTTTCATCTTCACACATAACTTCGCTTTTGCCACCATATAAATTGAAATTATTTTGAAAAGTGGTCTGTTTTCTGTGTAACATAACATGCGAGACCTGTGTGCCCGCACCACAGTGCTAGTTCCTGTCGCAGTATAGCTCACAGGTGACAAGTCAGTACTTGCACATATTGTTGGTAACGCAGTGTGTGGAATATACATACTTGAAGAATCATTGAAAATGAGCCTGAAAGTCATTGAAGGAGAGACTGCTAATCCTTTTATGTCACGGAAATGGCACCACTGTGCTTTGTGTGCATCTATTCACGAAGAGCTTGATTTGTGCAAATTTCTCATGTGTATCGTCCGACACAATGCATTTTCACACTTGTAAAATACATACTTTATTAAATAAAACATATGTGACTTGGTTTACAAAGTTTCTCAGCATCAGCTGTAGTGCTGCTAAGGTTCTGCATATCACGCACAGTCATGAGCAATACAAGCAGGAGCGCCAAATTTGCTTTCAAGCGCAGATTACTTGTGATGTGTGGATTCGGATCTTATATGTTCATATTTAACCAGTATCCTTCCTATAGAACATTTCCTGTAGAACATACAGTCTCATTGAACATGCTTATGCAGGGCATGCGTGTTTAGCTTCTACGGCTATTGAAAACAATTGGGGTGTTCCTTTTCATATTGCTCGAAGAGATACAGTCCGCATCAAAAGTTTACAGACTGTGGCATCAGAGAAAATATTTATTATCCTAGCAGTTTGTGACCTTAGCCAGTAAGCCCATACGACAGTATGTCGACTGCATATACTAGTGCCGACTGAAAATGCAAATATCTGGCTGCATGCCCATGACGCAGAAATGTTCTGCTTTGTCTCAGATGCTGTGAAACGTAAACTTTTGATGCCAGCTGTACACTAGCATGAAATTGTTGCAAGTTGCGAATTCAGAAAGCAAATCAATACATCAGAGCTGTTGCAGTCAGGGTTTCTAAACTGTGCTGTCCATATAAACCTGCAACTTGCTCTTTGCTTGCAACCAACCTGCTGTGGTGTGGCTACGGGCTTCTGCTGAGCACGAGGTCACAGGTTCAATTCCCGGCTACAGTTCAATGGTAGCGAAATGCAAAAACATTTATGTGCTAGTACTTAGATTTAGGGGCACATTAAAAGAACGCCAGGCGGTCAAAATTAATCCAGAACCCTCCACTATGGCGCCCTGTACGACCCACTAGTACTACAGACAGTTTCATAATATTAAATCCAATAATTTTATTTATTTAAACCTTCAACCAGCAGTTGCAAGTTCAATGCCATACCTAAGCTCGAACTGCAAGGCCTGTATCCACCTTTGACTGCTAGCATTGCAATTGCATTTGTGCATAAAGACTTGCAGAAAGTAAGCTTGTATATGTATAGAGAGTTTTTCAGGGCAGCCAACCGGACATCCATCTGATTAACCTCCCAACCTTTCCTCGTTTTTTCTAGTTATGTATTAAGGAAATGTGCGTGTATGAACCCTCCGAGTTTATCATAATGGGAGTATACTGCAGATTAACTGGACTAATGGTTTGTATCAACAAGCCAAGCAAAAGTCAGCAATTCCTGCATGCTACACTTGTTAGTTGGCAGTACCCTATATAGAATTTTGGCCATGTTCAGTTTACAGGCAATCATTCACATAACCTGTGTGAAGCAATAAACCAGCTAATTTTATTGAGGGACGATGGTGCTGGGCCTGTTGGGTCCATGTAACTACAGATATCCAAGGGACGACCATCTAAAATTCAGCCACCTTACTACAGAAATATCCATGTTGGATGTTAAATATCCACAAAATAGCCACGCATGGATATTCATTAATGACTGTTGAAGCGTTAAGGCAAGAATAAATTGTGTAAATTAACCTTCTGCACTTATTTGAAAGTAAAAAATGGTAACATTTTTACCGTACTTTAATGTACAGTCCAACACTTAAATTATGCCTTCTCTGCAATTTGCAACAATGTCTGATCAATCATATGCAGCACATGCAGTTTTTTAGAACTCAAAATTTACAACTAGAATGTTGCCCCTTAGCCTTGAGACACCTGCACCAGTGTAGCCAGTTTTGCTGGCATGCATTTTGCTTGTTAGGAAAGATCCTTTATTTGCCTTTAACTCTATCTGCATCTGCGCAGATGCATCAGTATAGGCATAGGAGATGCTAAGTAGATTGGTGCCAGCTGCCATAAAACTCTGTACATAACCCATCATATACAAACTCACCCAGCTTTGTTAGAACAAGCAGGGCAGTTGCATTGTCACATAAAGTTGGGAGCACCCAGTCATAATATGCAGCCACGAAGATGTCTTGGAATCGCTCTCCTGTCTGCTTTGCTTTTCTGAATAGGTATGAGGGGCAGCCCAGACTATACAACCTACAGTAGCGAGTGCAGCAATGGCAACATAAACCTCCATTAGAGTTGTCTTTGTCGAACTTGTGCCAGAAAGCTGGGGACAGACCAGTGTAGGTATCAAATGACGCACAAGTGTCTGTGTGCCCCTCAGTAATTTTACAATGTTTGCCATAATTTTTGCTGTCCAACTGGGACATCTAATGGACATGCCAAACTATTAGCTAAGGGCTCCCACTAGACATTCCTCAGACAAGGAGTGCAGAGAGAAGGGAAGAAGACCATTCTCCATGCTTTCTCCACCACTTGACATCCACCCACGGCTCAGTGACGGGCATTCTGCTGCTGAGCACGAGGGCTTGATTCCCAGCCGCATTATAATTGGGGTGGAAGGCAACATTTGCATATTTCAGTGCATGCTGAAGAGCCCCAGGTGGTTGAAATTGATCTAGAGCACCCCACTATGGCATGCCTCATACCCCAGCAGTGTGTTCGAATGAAACCAAAACAAAAAGTACATATATTTTTTCTTTTGACCAGAACGAGAACACGACCGAAACATTATTTATTATTATGTTTCACAGTGAAACCGAAATAGTTTTTATCGGTTTTCAGTTCAAGGGGAAAGTGAGCAATTTGAAACAATCGTTGTTGGGCAATGTCAGCATTAGCACGTATCTGGGGGTCCACATAAGCACGTGTTTCAGGTAGGGATAGTGCAAGCGATAGCCAGTCAAGAGCTCCACTAATCTAACCCTGCCGCTCGATGCACTAGCAGATCGGCATCATAGCAATACCCAGGGCTTGCACGCTGAAGAGCTTATTTCATTTTCTGTGGATACACACTTTGCTATCAAGTTTTATTAAGTTCGTTTTAGAGGAACAGCGGTCTCTTCATTTCAGCGAGTACACTCGATGATGTGCTGTTTCACAGATCATGCTCAGTGCCTTGACAGTCAAGGCACTGAGCAGGACTTCAAAATTCATAATTCAGTTACTGAGAACAGTAAATACTATGTTTTTATCGTTACACTGCTTCAAAAATTTTTACTGTTACTTTCCTTTTTTTTTTCTGGAGGAGGACCAGAATAGAACTTTTTTTAGTGGAACAAAACTAAATCCAGAACAAAAGACATTTTGTTCTGACACCCTGTACACAACTGCAGCTTTACGACGTGTTGAACCCTATCAACTATTAACCCTCACTTGCACTTGCAAAATATCTCTGCAGATGTTCACATAGACGTGGCTGTGGCATTTCTTGTTTTTGCTGCATGACTATCAACTGCTCTTTAACACCATCACTCCATGTGCCAGCTCAAGGAGTTTCATGGGCTCATGTTATCAGCTTCAGAGTGCACTTCAAACCTAAATAAGTTTGTGTCGAGAGGGACAAGGGCTGATGCCACTGCTCAGAGTAAAAGCATGGGCAGGAAGTTCAAACTGTCCAGCCTGCTTGGAGATTCTTAAAGAGCAAATGCAAGTAGGATACAAACAAGAGCAAGGTTACCCATATACAGGTGCGGACCCAGGCATATCCCCAAAGAACCTCGCGTATGATACCTACCTGTCCTGAGTGTGGTACCTTGTATAGTGCACACAAACAATCCTTGAAGGTTGGGAAACTCACTTTGAGGCACCCTTTCAATATGGTCTTACATAGCTGGCAATCTTCAACTGAGAAGCCTCATACTTTCGTTGCATGTGTCTCTCATATTCCTGTGGCACATGTTCATGTGTTAACATTCTGATAGTACAATATTCATAATGCAGATCCTCAACTATATCTTGCGTGTTTGTACAGCTTAATTACAAACTAACCTTGGCACACTTACACAGCACATGTGCAACCTATTCACACTTAGAACTGTGGCTGAAAGCACTTACTGGAAGTTGTGCTTTTTTTCACTTCCAAATATGGAGCGTTTGCCCAATGATTTCAAGCAAGAACAGTGATTCATGACAGCTTACACTGTCATTCTCACACCTCTGGCATTTGCTGTGACACATGCTGTGGTCTATCGGCCGGTACGTAAGCAAAAGCCATTCCTACTACTCATGCCAGTCCCAAGGGAGACAGATAAGGCCATCTTGCAGGACGGAGCAGTAGTGAGACACATGGAGACGACAGCCACTCAGCAGTGGTTCTAGCCACAATGCTGCCCTGAGGAGCCGCTCGCAGCAAAGCACCATCCGGTCCGGCGTAACATCATCCTCTTTGGAAAGTGACTCCAGGTTGAGTGTTTCGATACAGAGCTGATGCAACTGTGTTTCAAAGCGCCGCTGGCTTCTGTAAAGGAGGCGTCTCTGTTCAGCCGTGGACAACTGTGAACCAACAAAATCCAGGAGAAGTGCTGGTGGGCAGGAGGCTGGAGCCAAGAACTGTCCCGTAGGCGACAGCATCAGAGGGCCTGCCTCACATTCAACGCCCAACTGGTGGTCTGTGAGACGTGCTGGCCAGTCACTAGGGAAACCCTTGATCCAGATGTGTCTGTAAAAAGAGCAACACTCAAGGTCTTCCTTGTTGCTGACAATCAGCAGTTTGCTCCCAGCATACCTCCTGCTCTTTGTGCCACAATGACGACTAAGATGACTCAACAGGCTACAGCAGAATAAAAGAAACATGGCAGAGCTCCTTTAATGAAGAGGTTGTCCACAAATATCCTTAATAAGGTGCTTTTGTTGTTTCCACGAGAAATTTGTTTATCTGCTCTGCTGCTCTTCCGTATTACATTGTTGAATCTCTGCTTTCAGGTATGAATAACAATGAATCAGGCACAACAGTGTCCAACTAATTTGTCCATCACAAAGTCAATGCGACTTGCTGGCCTGACATGCTACACTCCGTTTCATACTTAGCAGATGATGCTGCAGAAGCTATGCAAGTAGTGCAGTCATAGAAGTCTCATTCCGCATGTTTTGTAGTGCAGCTGTTTTTTTATCTGTGACGACTTCTATAGAATAACTACTTTGTACATTACAACTTGTGGACATAAATTCACATCAAATTATGCATTGTTTGTGTACCTTTGTGCATCCAGTGTGATGTACTGTGTTTTGGTAATGACTGCAAGCTGTACATTCTGGCTGTTGCTCACACAAACTTGTCACTCTGCTCAATCAGTCAACAGCTTTAAATTTGCAATGTCTTCCATGTAGTAATGCCATATTTTGTGGCATAAAAGTATGAGACTTAAGTCACATCGAACTACATTACGCATACCTACATATTTCATTCATGTGACACACTATTTTTTGGTTGCAAATGTGAGCAGTGAGAACAGTCTCTCTAGTCTTTGTAGCATTGCCTGCTATGTGTGAAACGGAGTATAAAGTCAGAGGCAAGAGGCTTGCCACAAGTTTGGGTATGTGGCGCCGTTTTTGTTGTACTGAGTTGATACAGCATTCCATCAGAATCCCAACTATCATTGTTTTGGCAGCACATAAAAACAAAAAAATGCAAACGAAATGTACACTGCTGGCCTAGCTGTAAACCGCTCCACTTAGTTACAGCGCGTACATACAGCTTCGAGGAAAGCGTTATGTTGAGCCTGTGTTCCCTGCATATACTAGGCTGGAAAGCACGCACCGATGGAGTGCCACGGTTAGCTTGCTCAGCTGCTGCACATATGCCTTGGCTGCAACTGCTGGCTTGAACCTACGGTGCTCGACACGGATCCCGCGCAGCGTCTCGGACAGGGCACGCTCAGCGGGTGGCACCAGC
Source organism: Dermacentor variabilis (assembly GCF_050947875.1). Lineage (NCBI taxonomy): Eukaryota > Metazoa > Arthropoda > Arachnida > Ixodida > Ixodidae > Dermacentor > Dermacentor variabilis. The sequence goes on along the minus strand of NC_134570.1, from coordinate 20,226,125 downwards.
CTCACGTATGCGTCGTAGCGGGCCAGCGAGCGCAGCAGCGACAGCCAGCTGTGGCGTACATCCTCGATGCTCAGTACGACGTGCCCGTCAAGCGAGACACCCGTTGTTCTCCCAAGTATCAGCGTGCGGCCGCGCAAGCTGGCCGCCACTTCGGGGTGCTGTTGGCACAGTCGCCGGAAGCTCTCGAGAGATCCGCGGTAGTGACCAGAGCCCCAGTCACATTCCCAACGCAGGTCTTCGAGACCCAGCTCGGTCACCGTCTCCTTAGACAGGCGAAACGCTTCTGCTCGAGCGGGGCTGCTCAGCGCCGAACGTTCACGAGCCGTGTGAACGTTGTCGCGTAAGAACCGTCCCAAATTATAGCTGGGGCGGCCGTCCACGGTCCACTCGTGACGAGCAAAAAAGTCATCGTCCACGGGAGGCTCGTATTCGTACTTCGCAGACGTCGGCGACTGCCTGTGCTCCGGCTTGCGACTGGCCGATTTCCATTGCGGTTTCGGATTGAGCGAATCAAGATGGTCCGTGGGAAGGCTGCACGAAGTTAACACATCATGTACAGTAGCGTGGACGTTCTGACTAGCGAGCTTGATCTGCACGTTCTTGAACGGCTGCGGCGGCACTGTCGTGGCTTTTACCTGACGCAGATAGAAGTTTAGATTCAATGGCCTCGCCGTCTGCTTCTGCAACAGAGACTCTATATATGCGTTGAGTTGCTTGAGAGAGTTCTCGTTTGTCTGTTTTTCAGCAGGATGATTCCAGAACATGTCAGGATGCACAATGAAGTAGAAGGGACGCAAAGCTGTCGAGACATCGTTCCAGGTCACTGCCCTTGGCGCCTCAACGGACGACAAGCGAACGCAGGTAGAACAGCCAGTAAAACGAAACGTAAACCGCGCCCATAGGACCATACTCCTTGACATTCTGGTAGACATTCTGCGGCTTTCTGTTCCGGAATGGTGCACCTGCGTCGTCAGAGTCTTCTATTTCCGTCGACAGAAGCGCGAATATCAAGTTTTGGCACATTCATTGTTCCCCCAATGGTTCCCCGAATACTGTGTAGCAGACCGATGTCTACGAATCCGGCCTCTGTCTTGGCTCGGCTCTGATGTTAATATGTAATCAGTTTTTGGGGCCGTTTTTGTATACATGTAAGTAGTACATTTATTGTTATTTTTATTTAATAGAAACATATAGGCGTAAATAAACTTGTTCTCAGTTTTTATTTAATTTCAGAGTTCGCATGGCGAGTCACGGAGTTTGTGCTTTTGCAATGCCCGCAACCATGAAAGCAAGAAGGTGAAACGACCAGACACACATTTTATTTCGTACTGTTACGTGCTGTTACGGACAACGTAGAAACATTGTCGTTACTTCTTTTTTGACGCGACCACTGTATTCCTCGCGACGGCTCGCGACACAAACGTGCCTCTGCGGCGCGGCGCCAGCCGAATGGCTCCGCGCAGAGCCAAGCGCAGTCGGCATATTGTTCGTCTACGACCCAATCAGGGCCCGCGTGCAGACGGGCGCAGATGACCAGATGTGCGTCGGACGGAAAACAGCATGTTATGCCAGCGACAGCTTTACTTTCGCCACAAAATTGTTCTTTGGCATAGCAGTGCGTAGCAGGGAGCCAAAACCTAAGAAAATGAACAGGTGATATAATGCAGAAGGGTGCCAAGACATATACGGAAGCGAAGTATGAAAGCTCCGAGTTATCCAGAAGACTCTATCGGTGAGTTAGGCTTATAATTTACTGCTCGCTGCGATATTTAATAAAAAACGCTGATGGTTGATTGCCGAGGCGCCCGGTGCTATCTCCCGCCACGTATTGCAGCCGTCCATTCGTCTCAATAGCGCGCGTTCGTGACGAACGCAACACCTTTCGTTTGACACGCCGGACGCTAAGTAGTCTGCTTTGAGCATTTGTGTGACGAAAAAGAGCGCTCGTTTATACAAAACATAATTTCTGCTAACTCCCATTTGTGAGCGTGGCTATCGTAATGCTTCGGAGAAGACTACACAAAGGCCGTAAATAAGTTCAAATTGAATAAGCATGACAAAATATAGATTGTTTTGATGCATGTCTTAAAATGCTTCAAAGGGCAGTGCGTCCCTCCTTTTTTAATTTCAAATTTCATCATTGTTCCTTATCTCGCGCGTTTAGTCAGTGTGTAAACTTGGATTGCATTACAAAAAAAAAGATATATTCTGCAAAATTTGTGAGGCTGTGTGGTAGCGTCGCGTTCTTGTCTCGAGAAAATTATTGCACGTTTATAGCGAAATGACGTGTTTTAAGCTCAAATATTCGAAGCTGTCTGCGAACGTTTCGCTTTGCACGTTGCCTGGGGTACCAATTTTACGCGGCAATGTCGCGTGGAAGCGTTGCACATATTTTATCTTGACATATCATTATTTGCATCACGAAAGCGTTCGAAAACGCTAGCTGCTTATCTCTCTCTCTCTCTCTCTCTCTCTCTCTCTCTCTATATATATATATATATATATATATATATATATATATATATATATATATATATATATATATATATATATATAGGGGTTTTCTTCAAAGTTCAGCACGCAGGACCCGACGTAACATACGCAGGAAAGAGACGACGAACTTTTTGGGAGACTTCTTTTACTTAACGTTTTCGGCTGGTGGACCAGCCTTCGTCAGAGTACAGGGTACAGAGTCAGAGTACATATCGTCAGAGTACATATCGTCAGAGTCAGAGTACATATATATATATATATATATATATATATATATATATATATATATATATATATATATATATATATATATATATTGGCCATAGATTACACAAGATATGTCCTTAAATGTCATTTTTCATTTTTTTCACCAAGCATAAAGCTGGAAGCATAGGTTATATCTATAATCACGATGACTAATCTTGATTTATAATTTTCATTGTTTTTTCTATGCATGATGACACTTCAATATTGTGCAGCAATCTACAAGCATTGTTACCACTGCTGCTAGTGTTTGTTGTCATGTTATGCCTAATTGAATTTGAACAACCACTGGTAGTCATCAGGGTACTAACTACTGCGTATTTAAAATCACTATTTCCAAACTAATTTTTCCTCACTTTCCATAGTTGCTACTTGCACTCTGTGCGCTGCGTCTCTATTCCATATCCTGCAACAACATCATAGCCAGTCTCAAGACAGACTTGGGACTGACAATAGAGTCCACTTTCATTTTAAAACACTCGCGTATAAAGGCTGCTCTGGTAGTCATAGTCACACTAAGCTGAAGCTTGAAGAAAGGGAGTTAACCGAGGAGCCTGATTTTTATTAATCATGAGAAGCCAACAAACAAAGACACCAAGGAAAACATAGGAAAATTTACTTGTACTTACTAATTGAATTAAAGAAATAGTAAATTAATGACAATGAAAGTGGATGAAAAAACTTGCCACAGGTGGGGAACGATCCTAAGTCTTCGCATTACGCGTGCGATGCTCTAACCAATTGAGCTACCGTGGTGCAGTTTCCCCATCCACTTTCTTGGGTATTTATGTGTTCTACTAGAAATAACCTTGGGAGTGTCAGCCAGCGCCACCACTCACAAACTTTGGCGGCGGATGTGGAACATCCTTTCTGCTGCAGGCGTCACGAGTATGTGATCTTTCGAGTTGGAGGCAACTGGGCAATAAACCCACACATGCTACCTGAAGGCATCGGTGTTGCCGAATTCGAGACCCTCATTATGTAAGAACGTTAGGAAAGGGAGTTATCCGAGGGGCCCGATTTTTATTAATCACATCATGAGTAGCCAACAGGGACACCAAGGAAAACATAAGGAAATTTACTTCTACTTATTGATTAAATTAAAGAAGTGATAAATTAAAGAAATTAACACATAAATACCCAAGAAAGTGGATGGGGAAACCGCGCCGTGGTAGCTCAATTGGTTAGAGCATCACACACGTAATGCAAAGACGTGGGATTGTCCCCCACCTGTGGCAAGTTATTTTTTTGTCCACTTTCATTGCCATAAATTTATCATTTTTTAAATTCAATTAGTAAGTACAAGTGAATTCCCCTATGTTTTCCTTGGTCTCTCTGTTTGTTGGCTTCTGATGGTATAAGCTGAAGCTTCAGTGATCCTGCGAACATTGATGTACCAGCTAGTACCAGTTAATTTCCCCTGTGCTTTCCCTGGCTTAATTGCCAGTGTGCTTATGTGAATGCAAATAAAGAAAAAAAAAATGGGATTGAGCCCCTTGGTTCTCCTTGTTCTTTTTGCTCATGACCCTTTACTGGTAATTTCTGCTGACCCATGCTTCCTCTGGATGCAGAAAAATATAACTATTTTATTCAAATTGTTTTCCCTTCCATGTTTCATTAGTCATCTAAGCAACACCAAACCCATGTTATCTCCAAGATTGGCTGGTTGTGAGCGCTGAATAATCAGAAGGCAAATGAATAGAGGAATAAATTGCTGCATTACGCTGGCCCAAGGCAGCTTTGTTGCATGCTACCTAGGCAAGAGAGATCGTTTGTATGGGATTCAGTGTGGTAGTAGCAAGCATGTCAAGATACACATTTGAACCTTTTCAATGAAATTCTCCCAGTTGCTGATCAGTTTAAGTCTTACAAAGATATGATGCGGTTTGCATTGAATCACTATATTTCATGGAACTGTGATTTAGAATGGTTATATTCAGTTATTCATCTCGCTTTGCATGCCGACATATCGTTTCATGTTGTGAAATACAAGGCAGTATGGTGGGTGGCAACCTTACAATGTAGTGATAAATACACAACTATCCAATAGAAAAAGAATTTGTGTATATGTGCCAGTCGATTACATTCATACTCTTTCATGATGCCATGACAGAGAAAAACTTCTAACAACGTTGGCGTCCCTTGGAAAGCACATTTTGGAGCATAGAAACAGACAGGGCAGCTGCAATGCTGTCTTATGGCAGAGCTTGTACTGAATACCTAAGTTGTTGCCGAGTGGAGTTCAATAAAAGCCAGCACACTATGCCGCACACTCGCGACGTGTCCCCTAAATGCAGTGGAGTTGTTACACAATAATTATTTCATGTACCTTCAGTTGTGATAGATGGATGAATTGACATTGCTTTATAAATATAATGTAATTACAGCACCAAATTATATGCAAATAGAAATTTATGTGCCTTTTGTGTATGTTTTTTGCTTAATTTTGTGCTATTTAAATGGGTGCCATTAATGATTGTAAAGTGATTTAGCATTCTCTTTCAGTTAGCTGGAAGACAATCATTTTTTTTAATCGTTTAATATCATTTTATGCACATTTGCCTGTTAACTGGCTTGGCACTGCAGTGTATTTTGATCTTTCAGTGTACCATCAGTTCCATAGTTTTCAAGGTTGCACAGAAATGTAATGCAGTTGTTGCATTTTAGCTTTAAAAAAGATTGCACTCATTTCATGGCTCCTTCATATCATCTGTTTTTGTTCCATGGTAGGAACATGCATACCCTGCATGTTCAATTCAATTTTACAAACAATCAGTGTGATTATAAAGAATGCTGGAAACCTTTCTTGAGATCCGTGTAGCCATAACGAGCATGATTATATGGATCCAGCAATGTTCAACATTGCTGTCAATATGAAGGATGAATGGTACCAACACGTAGAAAAGCAAGTGTGCTGTGAGAGCCCTACTGGTAGTTAGTGATCTGGTTAGCACTGTGAACATTACTAATCAGGAACTTCCAGAGTGCCATTTACAGAAAAATAACGGGCCACTGTAGAAAAACAGCAAATCAGGCTAGGATACTACATTATGCTTTCACAGCTCTTTGCATTTTCTGCCAAGGAAAGGATAGCCTCATGAAGTCAGGCCTTGCTTTTCTAAAATTCTGCGCTGAAAAACCTATTCTGATACATGTTATGTGACTTGAAAAATGTCATATTGTGCTTGATTATTTAGGTTATTTCCATGCAAGAAAGGTCTACGAATTATTTTGTTGTCTACATTGATTATTGAATCCAAAATAATGTTTTCTTAAGAAGACATTGATTTTGGTTTTGGCACGTAAAACCCGTAATTTAATTTAATAAGTAAAGCACGAAGTGAGAAAGTCGGCAGCAAAAGCAGCTGACTTTGGAGAAAGAAATCAAGTGAATAAAATGAACCAGAGCATGCATTGAGCAAGTTGTGAAGCTACAAAGCAGGGAAAGAGTTGGCAACAAAAACTGGCCGACAGAGGAGTGAAGAAGTTAGCAACAGAAGCATCCAAGCGTGAAGTCAAGTGAACAAAATGAAACCAGGGTGTGCATCAAGCAAGAAACATTGATACATAGAAGCGAAGGAGAACTGAAGACATTTCAACAAACATCAAAGAAAGCTTATCACCAATTCCCACATGTGCGTGGGATTTGCCAATCTTTCTTTATTTTATTTTATTTATTAACTTATTTTTATTTTTATCTGTTTTTTGGGCAGCAAAACTTGTGATCTCCTCACCAAAGCCCACCTGTAGACCTTCCTTTCAGCTAAGCTCTACTCCAAACTTGTCTTCTTACCTCGGTCATATGGGCAAATTTAGTGCTACTTTAACCAGGTGTCAGTCACTGCCAGCGTCCTTCAATGACAGTTGCACAAGAAAGGCGTAGTAACATTCGCTATACAGTGCACTAGCTAATCTTAATCTCTCTCCACTTCATGCAGCTACCCTTGAAGTGTGCCGTGACAATAAATGTGCCACTCTGACCATGATATGGCATTGCTACACTCACCTTTGCAGGAGTGCCTCAGAAGCAGCTCGACGCTTGGAGGAGTGGCTTCGGGGTGCTTCATCGTTTGGAGCCTACCTGGCTCCAGAGGTGACACATCTCAGGGCAAGGTGTGTGTGGAACTGTCTTCCTACTTTTCTCTCTCTATATATATTTTTTTTTCTTGTGAGAAGCATCAGAGAAGCATGTTGTACTATAACCTCAATATGTTATTGTTGCAGTAACATAAAAACTTGTACCAACCACGTTCACAGCATCATGATTCTATCATAGCTTAAAGCGGTGAATGACTAAGATTTTCCTGCAAGCATAGTGCATTTGTTACCTGGACGTGATTGAATCGAGGTTTGTCTTTAATTTTTCATTTTATGAGCAGCAGTCCTCATGTCCTGCCTGCACACGTAACATTGCCTTCTTTTTATATGTGCAGGCTTAAGGACTACTGTGAGCGCCTCCTGTTCACTGCTCCAGTCCAGTATGGCCGTCAGGCAGAGGAACTCACCTGGCGCAAGGTTTACTACGACGTTGTGCAACACTACAAGGCTACAAAGGTACTGCCTTCCCCTTTGCAATGATGTGTAGTCAACAGTATGAGTTGCATGAGTGCAAGCACTCACATCTGAGAGGTTGTCAAAAATTGGCGCCCTCAACTTTATGCTGTGTTTTGCTAATAGTGTGTATCATTATGTGGACATAGCGGCGCCACTATCCACTTTGCAGTCACAGAAGTCCCGGACAGGCCAGGCTTACTACTGCACACGGATAGTGAACCGGATGAGTTAAAACTTATTCATGATGGCAGGGCACAATAGACGACACAGAACACAAAAGCTTTTCCATTGTCCATTTTCCTCTTGTGTCCATGTCTGCACACGTAACTTTTTTCTAGCATGAATCCCTACAAACTAGCTCAACTTTGTCATTCTAGGAGAAAAAATGGGATGGAACAACTTTTGTTCCTTGTTCTTTCTTTTTCTTTGTCATTGTTTACTTTGTACTGCTTTCTTGGTTATTTGTATGATAGCTTGCTTATTTATTTATTCCCTTTCTTTTCTTTATTTTTTGTGTTGGGAATGATAGTGAATAGGGGTTTGTGTGGTAGTGTAGTACAGAAAATACCTATCCAACTTATTAGTACCACTCTTGTACCAATGTCATGCTGCAGGCTTCTGCAGAGGAGGAGTGTGTGGTTGAGTTGCGGGCGCACCTGCTTTCTGGCTGGGGCCATTACCACCACCTGTTGCTTCGGCTTCAGGCGGAATCGCAACTCAACCTGGAGACAAATGTTGACATGCCACTAATCTGGGAGTACCAAGGCCTGAACAGGGGTGAGTTCCCATTTCTCATTCATTTGCCAAAATGCAGCATACAGTATACCTCCATTAACTCTATCTGCTATTTTGACTAGGCCAACGAAATTGATTGAATTATTCAGCAGGTCAAATTAAACAAAATGCAGAAAAAAATGCCAAGACACACCACTGTTTCATTTGGCAGTATTTGCTCTATGCCAACAGGCCTCCAAATAATATGCGCGCCCTCTTTTTATGTGTCTAAAGTAGAAAACTAATTTATATATGACATTAAAGCCCCTAAACAAAGTGGAACTCTGATTGACAACCAATATTTTAGCAAGGAATGTTGAATATGTGTTGCACAATGGCTGCCGGTTTCCTAAAGTAAGCTTTGCCGTGCAGTTTCTAAGGTCACCTTTGCTGCAGTAAGTACATTTGTTATTTGCTAAGGCATACAAATGTCACAAAGCCGGTTTTGGTTTCGTGTTCAGTTGCACCGTGCAGGCAATGTTAGGCCCAGCTTTTCTGGTGAAAAAGAAAATAAAATGCACGTGTTAGAACTAGGTAGGTATCATAATCAGACATTGTGAGCTACGGTTATTGGTTGAAAATCCTCCTAGGGCAGGCTGAAAATAGGCGTTTTGGACAGGAGATAACGTGTGTTCAACGCATTCACCGTCCGCTAAGGTCTGCCAAGACAGACGCTGACACTAAAGGGGTTGCTATTGGGGTCACCATAGGGGTGAGATGTGTGCGCGCTGCCAGGTCAAATTGGAAATATCTGGCGAGTGCCAATTTCAGGATCAAAATATTGGAACTTTGGGCTCATGGGAATGCATGGGCGCCAGTCAGGACTTCCACTCAGGATTGAATAAACTGTAACATTGAATTGACGGAAGTACACTGTACACGCTCATGGCAGTTCTGGCACAGATTCACAGATCTGAAATTCACACATCTTTTCAATTATTGGTTAGCTCTCACCTATATCAAAGATATAGAAAACATACCCACATTTGCAAACATTGAAAGAAACACCTGTTTCCCAGAGCAATGGCATGTACCTCTCACTCATACAAATTATGCATGATAAATTGTGCATCACACACTTCCTAGCTTGCTGAACACTTCTGGTGCAAAAAATGTCGCTGTTAATGAGTATACTCCTCTCTGCTCTGCGTAACCTTTACATTTATCTCCTTGAATGAGCTACGAAGCATATATGCATAAATCTCCATTGTTTTACTTTTTGTTGAAATACAATTTTTCTCTATTTCTTTTCATTTCTGATCCAGTGAATTTCTCACTATATTTTTGTATAGCTTATGGATTTTCTTTAAGCATGTATTTATCTCTTGTTTGCATTGTTTTGTAGTTTTCTGTAGATTTTATTGCATTTTCTGCATATTGGTTTTCTCCTGTACATGTATGGAATTGATACCACTGTATGCCATGCTCCAGGGCACAGACCCAGTCAAGCCTTTTCAGGCTTTTTGCCTGTGGTCCAAACATCTGAAAGCTGTTGAATAAACCTGAATTGAATTGAATGATCAAGTGCATAATTACACAGCTTCATATTGTTATGTTCACCTTCCTCAAGTGTGCACAAGTTTTGTCATTAATTGATTATGCTTAATGTGTCATTCTTTTACGAGATGTAAACATGTGCTAGCGTTTCCACGACTTCAAGGAGTGGATGCCAGCACTAGTTCAACCAAGTTCTCGGTGAAGCATACAGAGAATACCTCTAGACACTAAATGACATCCTGGAGCCAGGAAAGCTAAGCAAAGCTGATCTAATCATTCTGACTATAATTATAGTCCAATAAACTGTAGCAAAGAAGACAGGCATGTGCTTCGGGCGCGTCGTCAACACCTCGCTCGAGAACAGAGCTTGCGCGCTCAGTGCCCGACGCTTGATCAACAGACCTGTGTATCGTGCGACATTCTGGCTTGTTAATTAAACTGCCTTACAAAACTATATTTTGTACATAATCACTACCCACACTGTCATGGTAATATTTTTGAAATATTTTGTTTGCAATAGCATTTAGCTGTCATGGTGACTAACTGATATATTTCTGCTGCTGTAGATTTCTAATTTCGCTTGTTGTTGTTGTTGTTGTTGTTGTTGTTGTTGTTGTTTTAACTCCTGGTGGTGGAAGTGGTGTGGCAGTGATCCTGAGTCCTCCATTGCGGTTTATGTCATAGCTAGAGGCCGCATCTTAGGTGCTAAAAATGTTGGTATTAGGCGCCTAAGGCAGGTACTAGAGCCTCACTTTAGGCACTATATTCTGTTCGCCAACCATGACATGTGTTATGTATTAAACTTGTGTAACCAATTTTCATTGTATAAAATTGGCATAGCATTTCCTTCTGAGGTTTCAAAGGCAGCTATCAAATTCTCCATGCAGTCCATAGCATTACAGGGCTTTACTGAGAACATGAGAGGTTGCTTGTTTGTCCAACTGCATTATGCAGCCAGAATGCTCAAAAACATTTGTTCTATCACTAGGGACAGGTAGCATATATTTAAGAGCCAAACTTTCCTGCTTGCAATGGTGGATTGAGTAGAGGAAAGATGAAAATAAGAAAATATGCCAGGAAAGGCTGCTAAACAATTAATGAGAGCAGCTAAAACCCAGGCTCTGTGCATTGAAGTCAGCAAATGTTCCAGTAAGAAAAAAAAAACAAGTGACGCACTTTTAAATATATTTTAAAAGATGTAAGGACAGGAACACGGTGATTATCACCTCTAAATTATTAAGTTCAATATTGTGCTTGTTCTCACTCAAATAAGCTTGTAGGCTGAAAACAAGCGCCCATCATCGACAAAGGTAAATGGTTGATGCCTTCAAGCACTCTTGGATTCTTGTGTTTGCCTGATAAGAACTTCCGAAATTTCTTTGAACAAAAAAATGACATTCATGTACCTTAATTAAGAAAGACTGCACCACGCTTGCTCAAGCTTTTTAGACAGCTGCTGCCATGCACATGGAATGCATCAAATTTGTGTTATGGTACAATACCTGCAACATGATTCGTGAACTATTCACTAGAACTCTTTCTTAAGCTCCTTTTGTATATCACTATGACTTTGGAAAACGTTTTTCTTTTTATCAGGTGTTGGAACGCAGGGGTATGCGTCTCCTTACATAAACTTACTTTAATAACAAGAAAAAGGGGAAGCAGAGCAATGGCAGAATTTATTGTTCATCTATTGTTAGAGTTCAGATTAGCTGACATTGGCACGTGCGCCTGTACAACCACAAGAGAAGTGGAGGCATTGGAAAAGGAGAGCACGTAACTACAGTTGATGGTATACATGCAGCAGATTTGGCACACTTCCACTTTAACACATATGCACAGCAATCTACAGCCAGCAATCTTTCAAAGCTGCAGTCTACAGCACACCATTCTCAACATGCTGTCCCTTTCTCTCTGTCAGCCAATGTCAGCCAGCTGGTGGAGGCCCTCAAAAGCTTGAATAACATTGACAATGCGAGCACTTATTTGCCAGGTCACATTGCCAAGTGCAGTGCCATCAACAACAGTGCCTGTCAATGCTGCCAGGTCTTGTGGAAATATGAATCTGCTTTTTAAACAAGAATAGTACCTTAAAGAGGCACCAAAGGCAGAAATAGGCACATTTAGGTGCAAAGGACAAAATAGACACTTATAGACGCAATACAATCAGTGCTAAACCACTCTTAACTCGTAATTTGTGCTCGTACACCAAAAGAGGGTGGCCCTGACGTGCAAGAAGAAATAAGTATTTGTCTATAATCTGGTCTGCAGTCATAGCCTCTATGTTGCTTTGGAATGTTAAAAACACAATCAGTCAATCGGACATGTTCATAACAGTTAGTTCAAGGTGTAAAGCTCAAGATACAGAAGTATAGCTTGGAAGTGTTTTGTACAGGCAAGTGCAATAGATGTTCTGTGGTGCGCACCTGGGCATTGACGTGGCCGCGTCAATGCTATCAGTGAAACCATAGCATTTCCTACAGTAATTAGTAGAAGAAACTCTGGCGTTAGTGTCTATGGGAGCAGCAAGCATGCCGCTTCAGCCAATGTAGGAATGATGGTTAGTACACGGATTTGCCTAAAGTTCGCATTTCTAGCTTTAAATGGCTTGGTGAATTTGCCAACTGATAAGTTTCAAGAAAGTACTGTGTTATAAATCAATATAAATAAACATAAATAAAATTGTCTGACGGCAGGATTTGAACAGAAGCTCGATATTGAAACCATTATGCCACAAACGCATGCGTCAGCAAGCAGTACACAACGCTCCTAAGAGGAAGCTTTAGTTTGGACCCAACTCCAACATGGCCTATTAAAATACATGTAAAATGCAAAAAGGTTTTTCTGAGATAACCCCTGGACTGATTTTAATAAAATTTGTTGCATTTCAGAGAGAAGGTTAGATTCTAGTGACTGAAGGCAGCGGAATTTTGATTTAGGGCCTGCATTTTTGTAAAAGGATTTTCAAAAATTCGGAAGTTTGAAAAAAATAGAAGCACGAAGTTTACAAATATAATAGCTGTGCATCAAGAACAGATATCACGGTTCTGTAAACGGCACCCATTACATCATTGAAAACGGACAAACTCGATATGTCATTTTATATGTTGTGTGAATTTGTTACGTTGTGTACAAGGGTTCTGCAAAAGCTGTATTTCCTTATTACCAAATTTTTTCAGATTCATGTGTAACATATCAATTTAACATAACATACTACCATACTACCTAACATAACATAACATACTACCAGATGCAATTCCCATAATTGTGATATCGTTTTTCATAGCTGAGTTGCAGAGTTGCAACTTGATACTCTCATTCTGAAATTATTTTACTTTTGCTACTTCTTAATAAAAAATTGACCACCTAAATCAAAAATTTGAAACCAACAGTTACTAGATTTTAAGTTTTTCTTTTAAATGCAGCAAACCTTGTCAAATTTGCTGCAGTGGTTGCCGAGGGAAACAAACTCTCCTTTTACATGTATTTAGATAGGAGCACCCAAGCTAAAGCTTCCTCTAAAGAATTTTGTGCGGGCAAGGCAGCTCTTTGAGATGCTTAGCAGCTTTTGATTTGGCCACTTTGACATGTGGAACCACTGCAAATAGTAGCGATTAGACTTGTTAATGGAGTCTTCTTGCCTTCCACATTTAGAAAAGTATACATTGCTTTGAAATTCAGGCAAATAAAGGCAGACAAAGCATAGAAAGCAAAGTCACAAGCATGAAGACCAGACAAATCCATCTACTAACCATCATTCCCATGGTGGCTGGACAATTGCAGTGCCAGAGTTCACTCTAGTAATTATTGTAGCAAATTCTATGAGTTAAACTGTTTGTTTACTTCTCATGAAGTTTTGCACTGAAAAGCATCTCACTCTTTTGAAAGCAGTCAGATTTCATTTGACACAATGAGTGCTGCACAATTTTACAAGCACCTTGTGTGCAGGGACTCGTTGGTCCCAGAAACGTCCCGCCGAAGATGGATCCTGTCCACTACCAGAGGAGAACCAGCCATGGGCTAGACAGGCTGCCCATCGGTTTCTTATCGCATTAGGAGATCTAGGTGAGTGCATTAGCGATAAGGTAACTATCATCACCAAATTCATGTCGTTACTTTAATATCAAAGTTATCTATCTATGAAGTTGTATATTCACACAAACACTGATTAGTAATTAGTTGACACCTCCAATTACTTTGATACCATACTTTCATGCTTATATAAATTAAATGTAGGTATCCTTGTAGATGCAACTTGCACTGAATTCTCAGTGGTTCCGTGTGTTAAATTCACAGTCCGGTGCTGAAAAGTGCAGCTGCCTTAAGATAGTGTGAAGCACTTTCATTCTGTTTATTCTCATCACCACTTCCTACCTTGACAAAAATACATGTTTAGAATACTTCTTTAGGAGAAGTTCTGGCACTAGTGCACAGGGCAATGTGTGTGTGTGTGTGTGTGTGTTTGTTTTAAGGTGTCCGCTGTGAAGGAAAATGTGACCTTACAGAGAAACTCGATTTGGCCTTGACTGATACTGATGTTACTGGTTCACATCACCGTTGTTCTGCTTGCAGCGCGCTACCTGAGTGAGCTCGAGGACCGTGAGCATGGTCACTGGGCTGCGTTGTCTGCCCGCTACTACTGGCAGGCCCTGTCTATAGACGCTGGGTCGGGCATGCCTCACAACCAGCTGGGTACCCTGGCGGCTGGCGACACTTGCAAGGCTGCCTACCACTTCCTGAGATGGTCAGCGCTCTCTCTCACCTCCCCCCCCCCCTCCTTTATAAGCAAAGCATGGCATATTGAGGTACTAGATAGCTTTAGCCATGTTGTTTTACCTGCCTCTGTAGCAACTCTACAATGTAAGGTGTAGCACATGTGTGTTAATATTTTATTATCATATCACGAGAAGCCAATTCATGATACAATTAATAAAAATCGGCCCCTCGGTTAACCCCCTTTCTTCTCAATATTTTATTGTGTAAGAGTCAAAAACTACTTGCATTTTTTTCCTGCTGTAAACGTTCCTATTGTCCATTAATTGCGTAACTTTGCAAGTAGACTTCTCAAGACGAGAGGCCGTCTTGCACAAATTCCTATTGTCCTCAGTAATGTTTCATTTAATTTCTTCTAGCTGGCAGTTGGGATTTTATAAAATACTGGTTCTGAGCTCCTACATTGGAGTGGGACACCTAAGCAAGAAAAAATCGGATTCTGATCTCCGGTGTATAGTTGTCCAATGAAAGCATGTCATCGCGTCACTGTCTCTCACGTGGAAAATAATGCTCTGCTCATGGAGTTTCCAGTGAGGCTTGGGTAAGGAATGATGTGAAACCCCCACCCCCCCAACTGATGTGTGTACGTGTGTACACACAGAGACACGCCCCTCAGTGGCTGTGGTATTGTGCTCTAGCAGGTTCAGTTTCTAGCCACAGCAGCCACACTCAAAAGCGACCATGTATTATCGTGGTTTGGGTGCACATGGAACTCATGTGAGTGAGTGAGCGAGCGAGCGGGTAGAGTGGAGTGGAGTGCTGGGGCACCCACTGAGTTTACAACCAACTGTTGTCTCCCGGTAGCTTCCTTGGCCCTCTGGACTGCCCAGAGTTGGTCTTCCAGTTTCGAACTGAGCAGCACGGCTTGCCATCGCGCGCGGGAGCTGTCAGTGGAGGTCTCGGTCTCATTATCATGTATTAGTCCCTGGCATTCCCATAGCATGTGTTCTAGCACGACTCAAGTGCTACACATTTTGCATCTATCCATTGTGTATATTACTGGAGAAATAGTGTGCTTTAGTATCGCACTCTTGGATGATTTGGTTCGTAGTTGTAGCTGCTGGACATCTTGCAATCTATTGAGTTTTTAAGTGCATCTTTGCATCGTGTAATGGTTGGGGATGTTGTACCTAGTCATTCTGTCTTCCCATTCCCAGTAATGCTACCGCTGCACCAATTGCGCTGAACTGCACCGGGAGGCGAATTCTACTACATCCTCCTACATTTCAGCAAAATATAACAATCTGCACACACTCTGTGCCGAAGGCATTGCTCAGGCTTTCAAAAACGGAACTACGCCCTCAAGTGCCATTTTATTGCACTCTCTTAAAGGGACCCTGAAACAATTTTGACGATTTTGTACAAACGTACTCTGAAGTTGAATTTGAAGTTGAAATTTATTTGCATCATCACAATGCGGGAATGCTTGGGCGAAAAGTGAAAATCAATTCACTTGAGAAGCGCCAGAGCCCCCATTAGAGTAGGTCCTTCTGATCATTAATTGACGCATCTAAGTGCTCCGCCTAAAGCATGTAATTTATTATAAGGTTTTAAAGAAGTACATTGCTGCCGATCGAAGCACACTGCTCGGTGGAATTTTCAGCCGCCCCTACCCATATGACGTAAATCACCCAATTGACGTCAGTAGGGCAAGCTATCCGATTGGCTGCCCAGGGCGTGTCATCAATAATTTTTCCACCTTTATGGTGAACAAATGATGTTCATAATAGTTGGAATGTTAGTTAAATTGTTTCTATAAAAAGAAAGTAACAGAAAGAGAATGCACAAGAACAATTTCTCACTACGCTTAGGCACCTCCAGCACACAGCAAGCGTTGTCTGCTTATGTTACAACGTGCTCCATTTTGACAAGAGCTCCGCGGTCAGAGTTGGTCTCAGTCTTTTCGCAAGCATTATGATTCGAATTTGTTGCGTTGTGGACTGCAAACGTAGCAACTGGCAATATGTCAAGCTACAACATCGTGTCCCTCTGCAAGGCAGCAGACGAGCGGACTGCCACTAGCCGATCGGCGCCAGGATTTGCGCATTTGCGGCCGTCACTTTACACCGGAAGATTACTAACGCAATAGCGTTTCTCGAGTCCGGTATTAGGGTAAGCGCAAGCACAAGGGAATAGGGCCTGGCTGTTTGACCGTGTCGTTTCATGGGATGAGCAGAAGCGCAAATCTGAATGGTCTGCACAGTGCAGCCACCTGGTGGCACAGAGCTCAATCACACACAGTAGCAGTAACGAAGTGTATTCTTCTTTGCTGCTGGTGTAAATTTTTTGCAGGAGTGTAATCGTTAACACATTGTTTCTGTAAATGTTTAAAATGTTTTACGCTTGGTTAGAGCAATATTAGGTCTTTGTTTGGCTGGTTAAGCTCTGCGCCAATGGGTGGCTGGACGATGGAGACCGATCAGGCAGCTGACATACGTCTACGCCAAAGTTCCTACATCAGCTTGAGTTTATGCCTCCACCGTTCCGTCAAAACACCCAGCTCGCCGGTGGTTACATTCCTGGAATACCAGACACGTTCGGCGCTGCAACAGAATGCTCGCAATGCACGCTGCTTCGATAGCTCTCGCTTGGGGTCGACTGCCAAGCAGCTGGCAGAGAGTTTGGAGAGGTTTCGCGCGTGCACGCGCTCCTAGAGAACCGGAAGTCGATGACACGACGTGCCATCATAACGCAGAGCCAGTGTAGGCGGAGCTTAGCCCTAATCGCTCGGCGAACGAGTTGAGGAGAAAATGCATGACTATAGAGGAGGATAACTTGTAATTATCCGTAGCTCTCATAATATGAGACGTTCCACACAAATTGTGGTGCAAATGATTAACTTTAGCTGTACCCTACGCGTCTACAAAATTTGTCCGAACTGTTTCAGGGGCCCTTTAAGTGGCATGGTGTGGACCAGTGGCTACATTAGCTTCGCGGTGGACTGAGTCGGGCCTCTACAATCAAGCTTGGAATCATACTGCTTGTTTCTTCCGTGGGCTGCTGTATATATTCAATACTTTCCACCCCGATACATGTGGGTTTCTTTGGCATCTATACAACCTCTCTATTGAGGCGGCAGCGAGCGATCGCGCTGGCACCAAGCCAGGCCCTGCGCTCCTCTCCTATATGACCAACTTAATATAGTGACCAAATTTTCAGACGCTGTATGGTGTCTCGCTCGATTTTTCTAACATAATGCGCACATTGGCGCTGACATGGCAGCCATGAACAATTTTGCCGCTATTCATTTTGTCACCTATCCCCCACTTTTCTTGGCGTGGTGATTTCACAGAGTAAGACTGGAGTACAGCCACTTCTAAGATATTGACTGCTTCAGCTCCAAACAGCAAATTTCACCACTGGATACTGACAAAGTGCCACTGGTTAAGTCTTGCTGTATCGTATGGTCACGACAAAAAATTGTAGGATGCATAAGCTTTGCCTTTAAGAGTGGAATGCGATAGCATTCAGAGATCCTTGACTGCTTTCTCACGCTTCCCGTCAACTGCAGCTTATGTAACTGTAATGTTTACCGAGAAACGCTGGCAGCGAATGCTATGCACGAAGGCAAGCTTTCTGGTAGAAATGTGGCTCCTTGCGTGAGCTGATCTCAGAGGTAGTAGGCAGCCGTGCCAAAAAAATTACAGGATTTTCAGGTTTCTGTTATTTTGTCGCACTTTTAATATGTCAATCTGAGAAGATTGAACATAACATGTATGTGCTGTCAGTGTTTTGTTTCATGACATTTATTTGTGTCCTGTCATTCTCAAGATTCTGAGGAATAATTTGTCGAAAATGTAAAACAAGTTATTAGCAACTTGAGTGATAGACTGGTGTGGCAATAATACCGCATGTCATATAGCAACACGTGGAATATACATATACCTAAATATAAATGGCACTTTTCGCTCACGGGGACGCTGACGCCAAAGCCGACACCAGATTTTCTGCGACGCGGGGCCCTTAGCACTATCGCATTAAAATATACCAGCCATTCTGCTCTATGAATGTGGGCTACCAGTGGAGCTGTAAAAAAATTTGGAGGATGCTTAAGCTTCACCTTTAAAAGTGGAATGCGATGGCATACAAAAACCCCCGACTGCTTCTCGTGCTTCACGGCAACTGAAGCTTATCTAACTGTAATGTTTACAGGGAAATGGTGGCAGCGAATGCTATGCACCTAAGACGAGCAGGTGAGCTTTCTGGTAGAAGCACGGCCTCTTGTCTGGGCCATGGATGCACGGAGCACTGCTCCATGAATGGTAGAAACGCTGAAAAAGGGGTATAGGTTTGAGTTTCCGCATAGCAGAATGACGTTTTGTGGTATATTAGAATTACAATCTAACGCTATCAAGCCTGTATAGGTTGTGTTTAGGTTGTACGTTACGATTTTTCTGACGCATCTTACTTTGAGGAATTCGATTAGTTCACTAACGCCTCTGCGCCACGTGGAGGGCGTGCGTGGTTATGGCTCAGAATGATTTTTCGTTAAACAACGTTCGACGCAAGATGCTGACACTGGATTTTATGCGACATGGTGCCCTTAATGCTATCACACTGAATGAAATTCGCTGCCAGCTGACACGTTGGTGGGCAGGTCATTGAGGCAAGCTATCCTCCAATGTATTCGTACTAGTAAACTGCTTCGGTGATTGGACGTGAGATCACAGGCTAGACTGCAGTGACCGGAAGACAAAATAGGGTCCACGTGTGGCATGCCAGCAACTACTGCAAACGCTTTCGCGAGGTTTGTTTTTGCATTTACTGGAGGGAATGGCGAAAGCTCACATATAGGCAGAAAGCTCCAAACTGAATTCGCTGATCACAGCCTAATCTAACAGTGTTATATGTGCACAGTCAGTGGTCACGCGTGCATATCTCCACTTTGCGACGGTGCGCGACGCACATCAAGTTGCATGACGAGCGAGAGCAAACCTCTCTGGCAGTGTCGACCATCGCAGTACTTTGAATTAGATGGTTATCCGTGAATCACAGCAAAAATAAATTTTTCATACCGCTGGCAGTACTTTTTTTATGTGCGGTATTTCTTTTTTTTTTTCCCAGAGTGCTTGCTCCATCTTAAAGGATACATCTATAGGAGCGAGAGCGTGCTGAAGGTTTGAAAACACTTTCGAATTCTGCATTTAGCATATCCAAGTGCTTCCGTACTTCTTTCAGCCCTTGAAGTGCTTTTGCAGCACATCTGAAGACACCACCACTTCGTCGCAGCCCACAATAAGCACTGCGATGAAGGGAGGGTGGGGGGGGTCATCTTTACTGTTTGGATTGAAGTTATATATCAGTGACCACTTAATGCTTTCACGTCCACTGCCCACTGTAAAAGCCCATATAATATAGTTTGCAATCGCTTTCATAAGCCTGCTCCAAAAGTTCATTTTACTGCTCCAAAATGCATTTTTGGCTGCTCCACAATGGCATAGGCC
The DNA here is from genome assembly GCF_050947875.1 of Dermacentor variabilis. Taxonomy (NCBI): domain Eukaryota; kingdom Metazoa; phylum Arthropoda; class Arachnida; order Ixodida; family Ixodidae; genus Dermacentor; species Dermacentor variabilis. The sequence goes on along the minus strand of NC_134570.1, from coordinate 20,206,326 downwards.
AGTACCATCACTGCATTCCCATACCTCAGGAGAGCCCTGTCGAGGGGTCTACGTTCGTTGCAGCTCGGAAAGTGTAGTCCTCGAGCTACGTTGTGTGCCGCCACGTTAGGGTTGTCCTCTCCCGTTGAGTCGAGGGTGTTGGTTGGTATATACAAGATTTAGACGCATCTGTCTTCCCTTGTTGTTTTGCCTTTTGTGAGTATGTTTAATGCCTCGGGTGAGATCCAGCCATTCACGAAGTTGCATGTTGTCGTTTGTGAGTCACTTATTTAAAGTATGCATTGGCTTGGCTATGGCTAACACTATAGCCGCTTCCTGTGTTGTTTCGATGCATGTCATGTTTATAGTCAAACTTGTGCAGCATTGTCTATTGGGGATAAGTACTGCTGCTACTCAGGTGGTCAAAATCTGTTAGCAGCCCTCCACTACAGCGTCCCTTGTAACCCACTGTGCAGTCTTGGTGCAATAAACCCCACATTTCAATGAATGCTTTAACCTCATATAAAAGCACGTTTAAATGTAAGTGAAATTTTTTCTTCAGACAAAAAAGTTCAGGGAATCAGCTTTTTACAAAAAGAGTTTACTGTAGAGTTTACAGCAGGAAGTTGTAAATGCTCCTTCTAGTGCTCAAGCTGAAATGAATGCTCTTGCACCAGCTTTGTAGAAAGCAGCTATGTTCTGTTGTGCACATTGCAGCTTGCAGAGCGGCCAGCCATTTGAAGGGGCACAAGGAAACCTTTTGCGCCTGCTAGACAAGAACAGCAGCCAGCCTGCTCACATGGGACAGCTGCAAGAAAGGTAAGGTGACCTCACACTCTTTATCTCACTAGCCAGCCAAACCAGCAATGCCTTGTGTCCTTACAATACTGTGACTGAAGTGCTTTGAAACTATGCAAGACATTTCTCTGAACTTGAACCAAGGATTTTAAGAAAGTGGTTAACCACAGCTGAATGAAACCATTGACCTTCACCGTCATGCAGCACCCCTTAGAGTAATTTTTATATTTCACTTGTTAAATATGTTTATGGCCAAGTGCATTTCGTTACGTTCTAAAGGGGATGGAGAAACAACCGATCGAATTTTTTGTGGCACTTTACATGCTGCGTGGTGATTTTTTTTCTTTTTGGCATTTAAGGAAAGCCTGCGAAATACGAAATAGCACCACATGACGGCACTCATGTGGCATCGTATTGCAGCACTTTCAACCATGCTTCGAGTGAAGGAACCGTGCGCATGGACCGTTCACTTATCAAAGACTGCAACCTGTCTTTTTGATGTGCTGCCAAGTAATGTGCCGACACACTGTGAAGCCAATGCCTAGAGTTGCGGCCGCTCACTTCGGCACGGTCCGCACGCATGTTTCTTTTGTTCAAATCACGGTTGAAAGTGCTGCAATACGATAGTGCATGATCGCAGTCATATGGGTTCATTTCATATTTGGCTGGCTGGATGCCGAAAAAAATCGCCGTGCAGCAAAATTGGTTTATACAACGAAAAAATTCCCCTAACAGCATGTACATTGCCAAAAATATTGGATTGGTCATTTCTGAAGCCTCTCCACAACATAACGAAGTACAGTAGAACCCCGCTGTTACGTTCCTCACTGCTGCGTTTTCCTGGCTGCTACGTCGTTTTCATCCGGTCCCGGCATAGCTTCCATAGGATTCAATGTATAAGGAACCCCGCTGTTACGTCGTAGCTGTGAAAACGTTCCCGCATGATACGTCGCAACTTGGCACCCCGAACCCACCTGGGCTGAAGTAGGCAACGCGCTCCAACCGCCATTTTGGCTTTTGACGAGTTTTGGCTGGGCTTGGCCGGGCTTGGCTATGGAACTGGCTGCAAAAAGCCGCACAGCAGTTCGAGAGGCCGCACTAAGTGGCCATTCGTGAAAAATGCTCTCACTATCATCACTGTGATTAGGGTCACCGCATGGTTGTTGGACGGGTCGACTCACGGAGGAAGGAAACTCGGGAGAGGCCCTCACGTCACTCTTTGTGAAGCAAAAGTGAAACCGGAAGTTGGCGTTGCTAGTGGCGTTGCTCCGCCTACCGGGACAGCTCTCCTCTCTTGTTTACATTTCTCCCACGCCGCGCCGCGCGCAACCGGGCTGCTCGGACGCGCGCGATCCGCAGCAATACTAAACAGTCGTTAGCAGGTTAGCATGATTACGCCAAAGAGGGCAAAATTTCCCGCGGATATTCCTTCGTCCGTTGCCATTGCCGTGGCGCGGTGACGACGAGGAGCACGAGCCGCATGATGCCGGGCAGTGGCCAAATCCTAGCTTTGGAGAAGCCGTCGCGGCTCTAGACCTCTGCAGGTACGTCGCACCTCACAGCGACGCTGACAGCAATGCGGCCTTCCAGGCTATTGAGAAACGTGTGGCGATTTCTACCGAGCGAAAGAAACGGCAAGCCATCATTATAGGCTTTTTTAAGTCCTAAGCGCACTCTGTGGAAATAAATTGTCTATAGTTGAAGCTGCCCTTTTTTTCATTCATTTTCGGAGCTTTCCTCACTGTTGCGTTTTCTCGGCTGTTACGTTTTTTTCCCCCGGTCCGGTGAAAAACGTATGAACGGGGTTCCACTGTACATTTGGCCCTAAAGTGAATCTTAAAAATTTTGACTAACTGATCTCAGTTAATGAACTAATTAGACAGAATACAAAAATATTTTGAGGAGTGCCACGCGATGGAAAACCATATGTTGTTGGTTTCACCCACCTGCAGTTAACCACTTCTTAAATCCTTGATTCAAGTTACCGTATTTCCTCATTTCTAACGTGCCTTCGGTTGTAATGCGCACCCGTTTTCCGTGACCAAAAAATAAAAAAATGAAAACCTCGATTGTAACGTGCACCCATTTTCCATGACCCAAAAAAGAAAAAAGAGTAAAATGCCACGCACCTCCTGCTTTCATATAGAAATGCTATTTTCTCTCATTTGGAAAAACAGATTTATTCACAATTCACAATGCACTTTTTAAAGGCCTTGTTGACCATGGCAGACGGGATCGTGCACCATGCATCTTTCAGCTATCCAGCAAAGTCCTGCAGCAAGGCACGCTTCATTTTATTGGCGGGCGTGAATTTGTGGCAGCCACTGACAAGCCATTCGGTGTAGAGCACCCGAATTCTATCTTTCACTGGCTTATTCGAACAAACATCGAGTGGCTGGAGCTGCGATGTCATGCTGCGGGGTATCACAACAAGGTCAGTGTTGCATGCAGCCAGCTTGTCCTTGATGCACTGGTCAAGGTGGCACCCGAACACGTCGAGCATAAGCATCCCACGCAGACCCAAAGTGCCGCCGGGTCTCTTCCGCTAAACGTTATCAATCCAGTTAGTGACCAAGTCTGTAGTCATCCAAACTTTTTCATTTGTGCGCACAATCACGCCACTCGGAAACACTATTCCTTTCGGGAGCGCCTTCCATCTGAAGATAAGATAATGGGGCAGCTTGTGCCCATCCACAGTGCAACAAAACATTGCGGCGACTCTAGTTTTTTCGTAGCCGGAAGACGAAACGCACACTTGCTTCGCCCCCTTTTCAACGGTTGTGGTGGCAGGCATGTCAAAGTAGAGCGGCGTCTGATCGGCATTTCTAATCTGTCCGAAGTGTTAGCCGTTCCTATGGCACAACTTCAAAATGTGCCGCTGAGAACTGTGCAATTTCTCTTCATATTCTTCGGGCAATTTTTGGCATATCCCTGTCCGCCTTCAAAGAGAAAAGCCTCTTCTTTTCATAAAATTTGATAGCCAGCATCTGCTCACTTTAAGTCACTCCGCACTAGCCCTTTCTGTAGCGCTAACTGCATCACCCGTACTTTGAGCAGATCGGTCGTCACAGGCCGCTGTGCCGCTCACTGCTCTTGCACGTATTCCGCGAGCAGCTCTTCTGTTTCAGCGAAGTGGCTCTGCTTCGGTCCACTGGAACCCTTCCTTGTTGTTTTGCTGGCGAAAATATTCTCCTTCTGTTCGCGCCAGTCCTACATGCAAGTTTTGGGAACTCCGAATGGCCGTGATGCGACCTGATTTCCGTCTGTCTCCGCGCACATAACTTTCCTTTTAAATGCGGCATCATGGTGAACTCTGCGTGTTTTCGCAGTCGGTGCTTCCATGCTTATTGAAAAACATAGAAAACGAGAAGACAGGTGGTAGACTAGGCTACACCAGCGCCTGGTTACATGAACAACGTGGAGGTATGCACATGGAATAAGCTATGGCAGCTAGGCTAGAAGCGCGTACAAGGCGGCCATTTTTCGCATGCCGATGGCGATATGGTAATGCAGATTTAGGGTTGTACTCAACATTTTTAGATCGGTTCGGTTGGCAAAGAGCGTGGCCTTCCAGTGGCGCAGAGCGGGTCGGCACCATCGCCGACCAGGCGTTGGCGCTGCGGTAGCGTTAAGATCAATCTCTACGCATCGTCTGCTACTTCCTGAAAGGCGCTGGCAAATGACTGCCACATTTATTGGTAGTCGTCCTCTTATACGAGAAGCAGAAACGAAAGTTCGCTCTCATTTTACTTGGCTTTAGTGAAAAGCACTTTTTAGTTGTATCTGAACATTACAACAAAAAAGAAGCAGCACGTAAGACAGGGCAAAAAAAATAAAGGGCGAACAATGGGCAGTGTGCTTGCTTTCATTCTGCTTCCTGTTGTAACCGACGTTTATTTTTTGCCAGTATACTGAACAAATCAGCCCAGGATCCCGTAATACTTGACCATATTCCAATCTTACCTGAACACGTCTTACGCAGGCAGAAAACTGCGGGAAAGCCAACAAATTCAACAACCAGCAAGGAAGCAAAAAAAAAATGCCTTGTAATTTTTATTTGATGTTGTGAAATGATATGCAGCAGGTAAATTATTTACAGGGACATATTTATAATCAGAAAACTGTTTACAGTGAAGGAGCTGTACAGGAAGCCTTCACATTAGCTTGACTTTCTGGCAAATGCGCCATTTTATGAAAAGCTGAGGCTCTTGCAGGCATATTTTGCGGCAAAATGCATTCGTAGCACAATGTATGAATGAAGAAGCTCTGCAGTAGTGGTGTCCTTGTGAATGTGACAACCGACACTTGTCACATCACAGTCCCCAAGGGCATCAAGAAGGGCGCAAAAAGTGTCAGAAAAGAGCCGGTTTCTTTGCAACTCATCTGAAATCTTGTTTTCAATGCCTTGAAACATACAGGAAAGCTCCCATGAAGGCAACTTGAGACATCCAAGCTTAGGTTCGCTCTCCAAAGTGAGAAATGCCTCTGGGCACTCTGCATGTTGGGACTGGATGCTATGTATACAGTCAGAGCATCTATTATGTTTGAGAAAACAGTGAACAAGTTAGCCGCGCAAGTAGCAAATAACATAGTCCTGTGGAGTATCCATGATCGGGTGCTGTCAGTGCTGCATTCTGCGTAGTAGAACATATCTCCGCCAACTTTGCTTCTACTTTCTCCTGGAGTCTTTCATGGGATGAAAGTTTGTCCTTCCTTCCCCTTTTCATGCTGTCGGCTACAGTGGCAAGCACAAAGGTCTGTTCCTCATTCACATTCCCTGTGACACAAGTATCGATGGGGTATACAGGCTCAGAAGCCTATATATGTGTGCAGAGCTGATTAGAGATGGGTGATCTTCATCACCTCCGTAGCTTGTCACACCAAAAAACTTCTGAAAAAAAATGAAATGACAAGGTGCTTTCTTTATGAAACAAACTGCGCAAACATCAAAATTATAAACAAAGAAACTTTACTGCTTACCTCTAGACGATCTTGGTTGAGTTTGCCCGTGAGCACATGATGCGCTCCTTTAGAGAGAAAGTCTGCTACAAGGTTCCATACTGACGCAAGTGTAACCTGAAGAGATTCCATAGTAACTTGTGACACAGACATCACTGCCTCTTTGGCGATATGGTTTTCCTCGGTCTCATTTACAGCATCAAGAAACTCTTGGATTACCTTTAAAATGAACCACCGAGCAAATTCCTTTAACAACAGTGCAACAGAAGGTATAAAATATTATCTTTACCTCAATTTCCTTTGATGAACTTCGTATTCCGAGCCGGGGAAGCTTCACATTGAGGGCACCGAACAGGTTGTTCACCATGACGGTGAATTCAGCAGTTGCATGGCAGTCTTTCAGATCAGGCTCCTCTAACTGCTGGTAGACCTTTAGCCCAATGGCGATGCTATGGCTGAAAAGCTGAGAATATTGGAAAAATTTTCAGCTTTATTTTTATAAAAATTCATTCATGCACATAGACAAAGAGTAGTTAACTATGAAATACATATAGATAATAATATAGATATAGATATAGATTTTTGTTTACCTTTACAGCCACTCTCACATTCATCTTTCGTAGGTTGTCCGGGCTTACATGCACTTTTGTCAACTTCGGTACCACACAGAGCTGCTGTTTGCCATCTACTTCTTGGAGTTCTCAGTAGTGGTCAAAGTTTATATTTCATGGGATGATTAGTGAGATGAAAAAAGGTGCTCCATTGCAAAAATCACTCCATAGTTGCTTAAGGATAAAAAGTAAGTAAAGGCATTCAAATCCACGTACCATGCCATACTTGTGACGCAGAAGATGGTTCCTTATACACTTGATAATGTGGGGAACATCGCAAAGGAAGTACAGCTGCTGATCTGGCACACAAGGATGGTCAACTGTGTTTCGGTGCGTGAAGCTTTCCTTTGATACTGAAACATGACCACATGGCCATGTTAGTGCTGGCACCATCACTGATTACAGCAATGATCACTGCATTGTGCTTACATAGTAGCTCCAAAATGGCTTCCAAAACAAACCTTGCCTGCATTCTTCCAGGGGCCGCATGTCTTGTCGCGAAACTTGCAATCGGCTGCACCCAAGAGTGAAACAATGGCACAAACATGAGGACCAAAGCCTGGTCGGCTGTTGTTTCTGAGTCATGGCCCTCTCCATATTCAACAAAGCTGTCAACCTTGCAGGTACTCTTGTTAAATGCAGCCACCTCTCGCACCTTCACCTCGTCCAGTATCAGGGCTCCATAGCATTGCACTCCTGTTCTGTTCTTCATAAAGGCCCCAACACTGGCAAGAGATACCTTGTTGAAGCTGAATTCACAAGGCATTCCTTTCATCATTTGTTTCAGCCTTGTGATCGTTGGAAGTGGCATGAGCTTCATCTTTACCATTAGTCTATAAACTCTTGGGCTTGAAATTTTTAACAGAAGACAAGCCATAAGCCATTCCTGTTCATAATGCATCCTCGTGGCGATTTCGCTTTTGCCGCTTACAATGCTGCCCAAAAAGCAAGATGCTGCGCTTGTGGAAGATTTTTCATTGCTTTGTCAGTTTCGCTTACTGAAACTTCTGACAAACGGTGCGTCAGTGTACCCAGCTCTCGTTTTGCTTTTTCGCGAAAGACAGTGGTCCTAATGGCCTTTTTCTTTAGGTTCTTAATTTCACATTGTGGCTTCAGTTTTCTTTTTCTTTTTTTCATTTTTTTTGGAGGGGGGGGTGCTTCACTCTATCCACATGTTTTTTTTTTTTTCGTTTTCTTGCCTGGAGGGGACAAGCTTTGATCTGACAGCACCCTGCATTTCTTGTTTTGCAACACACCCTACCTTTTCACAGCCGTCATTGAAGATGAAATGCCCGGAAACAACTCGCATTTGCACCCAGTGCAAATCTTGAGGGCATCAATGTAGCGAAGAAATGTTACTACATTCTTCTGGCTTGTTAGTTGAGTCTGAATGTTTCCATTTTTTTTCAATGTCGACGATGTAGCTGCACGGCGGGAGAAGCACACCTCTTGAACTAACTTCAATCGTCAAGTCTTGTTTGATTACTACACACTTTTCTATGCATACAATGCGCCTGGACTCCTCGAGCTTGTAGAATATAACCTGAATGGTCGAAGCCTTCACATGCCACTACTCAAATGCTTGACCGTCCTGCATAACAGCAAACTAGGGCGCAGCTTCTAGTATGCTGACTTCAACGCATTCACTGCCATCCACGTCGTCACTTTCATCAATTTCGTTGTATAAACTCCCATCACTTTGGCAGGAAGCAACTTGGGTGGAAACCACTGTTCCTACTTTGGGTGGTTTTCTTGCTGACTTTAGCACCTTTGGTTTTGACAGATGCTCAGGTATGTTTAGAAAAATTCGAGGCACCGCACACTCCCTCAATGTCCACCTGCCTTGCGGTGTTCTAACAGTTTGACCATTCATGACATGCTCATAACAGCTTATGATGTCTGCAGGCTCAAAATGAATGTTCCAAACATATGTTTTTGACGTCACCTTAAAGTTTTTCCATGGGATCGCGTTTTCCCACGCCTTCAATATGTGAAGGTCCTTTGGGGGCTTGAAAAAATGTCGTGGCATGGGACTTGCTACTGCCAAAGCGTATCCCGAACGACAGCCCGGCGCACTGCACGTTGGCATGTTGAGAATCCGCTCTGACACTTCCCGGCATCCACTAAAATACGTAAGGACGCTCACTGCACAGAGTTAATACGTTTGCGGAACGCGTTAAAGCAAGAAATACAGCCATGATAAACTCGCGAGCACCAACAACCCGACAAAAACACAAGGCAGAGGCAAGCCTCACTCGTCAGACTAGATCTCAACGCAACTGCAGCGCCACCTCTCATAATGGCGACAAAACGGGGCCACCTCTCGAAGCCAGTTTGCCGACTCGAAAATCTAAAAACTTTGGTTGTACTCAATTCTAACGCGCATGCAATTTTTGGACCCGTTTTATCGGAAAAAAGGTGGGCGTTAGATTCGAGTAAATACGGTATGTGAAACACCTTGTGTACATACTTGCAGTATTGTGAAATCTAAATTCTCAAAAAGCAAATTGTATTCTAAACAACTGAGTCATGCACATTGCTGCTAATTGTTGTGCCATTCTTAAGAGTAATTGCACTGATTTCGCTCAACATCTGTTTCAGAAATTAAGAGGTATATATAAAATTTGTATGTGCAACTATATTAAGCACAGAAGGCACCCACTTGGTTCTACCTAGATGCTTTCACCACAGATTATGAAGCACAAAGGTAGATTTTTAGTGGTGTTGCATGCCGTTAAAATCTTCTTGCAAGTGCCACTGTCTACAGACAGTGAGAGTGGATTTGGCTTGGGGCAATATGTATAGTTATTTCATAGCTTTCCCATTTGATAGGATGTATCTTTGGGCAAGTTGATATTCCATGAAGAGGATTTATAGTGTAGAAAAAGGGTAAAATGTGAAGAAGACAGCACAGGTTTTAGCTTCCAGCTGAGTTTATTTTCTCACAGTAAACATATAGTACAGTCAAACCCATTTATAACGCTAGTCAAGTGCTGCGAAAATTCTATTGTTATGAAGAATAATTGTTATAACTAGGTTGCATGAAAAAAATTTTCAATGGGGACTGGCATAGCTGTCCCGAGAAAACTATAATGGCAGGGAGGCCAGTTCCCCTCTCCACCACCTTCCTCTATCCGGCTTCTGGTTGTGTTGACTCACTTAACTGTTTAACGCTACTTCCTGCACATTCCAATCATGTGTTGTTAACGAGCCGGGGCTGTCAGCGTTCAAAAATGGCCTTGCTATAACAACTGCAAAAAGGGGTCGTGGGCAGCAAGCCACATAAGAGCTCTGCCGAGACATTGCTTTGGTGGCCCCAAAAAGTGCCTTTTAAGAAATGCGGGAAGTTTGTTACGGCAGCATCTCAGCTTGAGAATTCCAGAAGAAATGCACATGATTGACAGAAGCATCTCGAAATGTGCTTCCCACTGGCTTGCACGAGAAAAGTGCATGTCCGTCAGCCTTGCTTGCTTTACGCGAAGCTTGCCGACATCCGTCTCCAAAGCATCCATGTGCTCCATGTAGTGAAGCAGAAGGCACCTTGCGAAAGCGAGCCCATGAAGGACTGAATCATCTACAGGACCCCCTGAGGGCACTATGTCGAGGCAGCCTGCCCTACAATGTCAGCGCTGCCATCGTGGCTGTCACTGTCGCTGTCTGATACAAGCACGTTCACTTCGTTTCCAAGTCTATAGCAGTGGGCTTTGTTTCCACCGGCAACGTCGTGCATTGCCAATGATCAGCGGGTGGATCAGCCATGTTCCGTTTTGGCAGTAAGTCAAATGAGGCTGAGAAACTGCTTCGACGCAGTGAACAAAGACTAACACAAGTGACTTCATCCATTAGCAGAATTGAATGGAATGAGAGCCATAGAATGAAGAACCAACTGTGAGGGCCCAGCCATATGACCCAGCGAGAAATCTGGGAGCAGCGCTGGCAGCGCAATTGGCGCGGCCCATTCATGTTTTGGAGGGTATTATGGCGCAGAGCTATGGGCACGGCCCATTCGTGTTCAGAGGGATGGAAGGGTGATGGAAGAGATGCTTGTGAGGCTGGCGGCCATCTCTCATGGAGAGTAGCGGACAGTGGCAGTTGGCGTGGTGGGCGATTGTGTAGTGGCTCGCATTTCACTTTTTCTTTTCAAGTATTTCGGCGCAGACACCCAGCAGCCAGACTTCATCGTTATAACCAATAATGCAATATGGGGACATTGTAGTAAGTGGGTTATTTCCCCATAGAAAACATCCAAAGTTGACGGTGTGGCAGCTTTCATTGTTATTACCGATATATTGTTCAAACTGGTATCGTTACAAGTGGGTTCGACTGTATATGCAAAAATCAGGCCAAAATTGTGTCAGTGGATTCTTGAGTGACCTATCCAAAAAGGAATTCTCATATCCTGACTGCACTCATAGCTAGCAGTTATCAAGTTATGCGAAGTCTTGCAGTGTTGGCTGCGCTTGTGCATTACGTTTAACAATTTGCATACAGTGGCCAACCAATAATTTGTACAACTTCGTGGCACCATCACTATCCCCATAGACGTAATGTATAATGACAGCCGAAGTTTTGGGCACCTTACAGGGCATGCCTTGTGATGATTCAAACTCCAACTACGTGACCATGTGCTAATTTGGCCTCAAGTCGAGCAGAAATAGCTATACTTTCATTTTGATATGTCACTGGCATGGTTGTGAACCTTGTCACTTCGGCGAATCAGACTCAACCGCACGATTTATCCTCCCCCTCACAGAAAGCTCAACACTGAAGAGGCAGTAGCTCTCACACTTACTCAGACCAACACATTCCCAAACCTACACAGATACAGTAAAATGTACCCACATACATATCACGGCATCTGCCCCTGGTTCAGCGACACCTGCCCTACACTATTTCACATCTCGTGGGGGTGCGGGGGCAAACCTCAACACTTAAACGACGCCTAGCACATCATTTGAGCGGTGGGAGGTACAGCTGACCGGCGATACCCTGGCGGGACAAGAAGCTCTTGTCCAGCAAGTACGTTGAGCAGCCATGGCCAGTGGTGTCCTGGAATTGAATTGAATATATCTTTATTTCCAACAGATTGGGGGAGACAGGGAAGAAAAGCTGCAAGTGCAGCTTGAAAAAACACCCTGCCCTCTATCACCACAAGACATGGGCAGCGCGGAGCTGCCGCGTGTTTTTAACAATACAAAAATACATAGTTTTGCAAGAATGCATGAAAAGTGCTAAGTGAAAAGTGAGTAGTTGCGCGTAATGAAGTTACATAATGTTTCACATATGACAGATGAAACAAATAACATATATACGCATATATATGTAATATAAATGTGAACAAAAAGCTGTAAACTCATCTAATCTGCACTTCTGAAATAGCTGGCCATATAAACATGAATATTAGTCCCGCTGATTTAGTCGAGAAAATTCTGATGGGGTAAGGGCACATATATCAATGCCAGATTTGTTGTAAGCATTTAAAAGCCTTGGTAAGTTGTTTTTTAGCATTTGTGAGCTGTAATTTGTTCTAAAACTGTGCACAGTCCAGGGTTCCGTGTTTCTTGTGAAACGTGAGGGGACACATTCTTCTAAACATGATAATTTAACAAGGGATAGATCGCTTTTCCTGTTCATGTAATAAAACTTCGGCAAAAGTCGACGCCTATAGATTTCGTGCGCTGCGATAATGTTAAACTTGTCAAATAAATGCTCGGTGTGTGAATCGTACGGAACATTTGCTAGGACGCGTACTATCCTTTTCTGTAATAAAAATAATTTGTTTAAATTCGTATCAGTTATAGTGCCCCATACGAGGTGACAGTAATTGAGATGAGAGCAGAATAAGGCGTTGTATAATAGTACTTTAACTGACGTAGGAAGAAGGTAACGATTACAGCTTATTATACCTGTTATCTGACTCAGTTTTTGCGTTACAAAGCTTACATGGTCATTCCATAGCAGCGATGAAGAAAAATGCACGACTAGAATTTTGATGCATTCTACAAATTCAATCGGAGCATTATTATAGGCTATGCCATGTAGTAAAGGGGAGGTGCTTCCTTTTGGATGAAAAATTATAGCTTTAGTTTTGGTTGGGTTGACACATAAACAGTTTTGCTTAGACTATGTACTAAGTTTCAGGAGCACCTTATTTGATATTGTGATAAGCTCGGTATAAGAACATGATGTTAGAAATATACTGGTGTCGTCTGCGTAAATTAAAAATTTTACATTGAAATGAATATTTACAATATCGTTAACATATAGATTAAAAAGCAAAGGACCCAGAATGCTGCCTTGAGGTACTCCAGAAAGAATAAACCTCTCTTGGGACTTGAAGTTATTTATCTGTACATATTGGCATCTATTTTGAAGATACGACTTAATAAATTCAAGAGGAAGTCCTCTAACTCCATAATGATTGAGCTTATGAAAAAGAATATTGTGGCTAATATAATCGAACGCTTTACTGAAATGTACAGATAAACCAAGAGTTATGAGCTTGTTTTCGAAATTGGTAAGGATATATTCTTTATGATGCAGTAGGGCTAACTCTGTATACTGAGATTCGCTAATTAAGTTGTGCTTATTACAGAATGAGTTTAAACGTACAAATGTTAGTTTCTCTAAAGCTTTGGAAAAGATAGGGAGAACAGATATGGGCCGGTAATTATTTATGCCTAGCTTGTTGCCTTTCTTATGGAGTACCGTCACTCTCGCACTCTTCATCTTTGCAGGAAAAACACCAGTTGAGATGCATAAGTTGTATATGTGTGCAAGTGGCTCAGTGATTTTACGTAGCACAAATTTTACGGGTGTTATTTGTATCCCATCATAATCAATGCATGATGAGTTTTTAAAACTAGAAAATACTGTATGCACTTCATGAACATCTGTAGGCTGGAAAAAGAGCGTGTTTTGATTTGGAGGGAAAGTAAGGTCAGGAAGTTTTGCAGAAGTGACATAGGTATCGCGTTACACAAAATGTTTATTAAACTGTTTGACCATTTCCTGCCGTGATAACTTCTGTCCTTTGTAAGCAATTTGTTCTATAGACTCGCTCCTTCTTTGTCGTCCCAATACAAAATTCAGGTTATTCCAAAGTTTATGGCCCTGAGAGCAAGAAGAAAACATTTGGAAATAATTGCATCTTTTGCTTTTCGTAACTCTTTGGTTAGTTTATTTCTATAATCTTTAAAAGCCTTCAGGTCAGTAGGGTCACGGTATTTTACAAATTTACCATAAAGCTGGTCATGCTTCTTTATTTTCTTAAACAGGTATTTTTTAGCCTAGGCTTTCTGAAATTTTTATGTTTGCTTTTTTTGCGGACGAAGTGTTTTGAATACACATCAACAAACATTGTGATAAACTTAGTGTAAGCCACTTCCGCATTATTTTCCTGAAGGATATTATTCCAGCTTACCTCGCTTAATTCTGCCTGAAATGCCTGCAGCGTTTGTTCAGTAATGTCCCGATAAAATATAGATGCGTTGCTGCGTATCGCAATATGTGCACTTTCAACGTACATACAAATTGGCATGTGATCACCTATGCAATACGCCAAAACACAACTGCTAATACATGAAGGATGATAACTTGCCAAAAAGAGATCAAGCGTAGTTTCACTTGTAGCTGTAACCCTAGTTGCTGATTCTATGGCATTAATGCAACCGTTCTGGACAAATGTGTTTACAAGCTCACGCGTCGTTGCGTTTTCAGAACCCATATCAATATTCATGTCTCCACCAATAACTACACATTTTCGGTTTTCACTGGCAAATGACAACAGATTATCCATAAACATGAAAAAAGCATTCAAACTGCCATCAGGTGGTTGCTAACAAACAGCAAATAATGTATCATTGGTTTCAACACATAGCACCTCAATATTTTCATTTGTACACGAAAAGTCGCCAGATAGGTCACATGATATAGACTCATTTAAAAACAGGGAAACACCTCCTCCAAGCCGTGATTCTCTGTTTAAATAGAAAATTTTCTTATTAGGTAACTGAAGAATATTGCTAGCGTCAGTGTACCATGTTTCAGTAAGCATAACTACATCACACAAGTTGTCTATCTCTGAAAAGAAGGTTTCCAGTTCTGTTGTTTCATTATTCGCAGATTGCACATTTAGATGTATACAGCTTAATCTTCTTTTTTTGTACGCATAGTGTAGAGAACCATTCTGTCTTTGTTTTATAGCCTAGGTGCATAATGGTTCTGTTGAGCTCAAAAATATCTCTTATTAACGAGCTAGGGCAGAAAGGTCGTCAGAACATTTTACAACAACCGCAGGATCGCCATCATTTTTACGTACCAGGACTTTCCCATTAGAACACCAAACATACCTATAGCCAGAACTTTTTGCCCATTCTTTAGCAAAGTAGAGAAGCTTTCTTGTACGGAGGGTCAGGTTTTCAGCTATGTAAACCCTATCCTCACTGTTTCTCAGGTTTCGTTTGTTAGCGAGCCAAGCATCGGCCAATTCCTGGCGTGTAAAACGTACGATGATTCCTCGCGGCTTCCCGGGCTTTCCAGGTAACCTATGTAGGGCTACAACATCTTGCCTGCACAACAAAGCAACCTGTAATCTTCCAGCAATTCCATTTACTTTACTCAACATGTCTTCTCTGTCATCCTCAGTCACACCATGAATTTCCAGATTTAATCGCCTGCTCCGTCTCTCAAGATCCTCAACATCAGATTCCAGCTGTGAAAGCTGCTGAAATGCGCCCTGTTTCTCAGTTTTCTCCAACCAGCTCTTAAGGTCTTTTATATCTTTATCATGAGTATCCAGCCACTGTTGAATAGCGTCGAAATGATCAGACAAGACCTGAACAGATTTTTCCATGCATGAAACCTGGGCCGGAAGCTCGAGAAGAGAACTTAGCTTGCGGTCAATTTCTGCCAACTTAACAAGGATGTTGTTATCAGATGCCTGATTTGCAGCGGGAACATGGCTCTTGCCACCGACAGGCTTACAGAAGGAGCATTTCCACGTTTTCAGCGATGTCTCGTGCTTGCTATTAAACGCCTTTTCAGATACTCCAGAACAATCCCCTACATGAAAAACAAACTCGTACTCAGAGCAAACTAGAACCCGGCGAGCATCATCCAGCGAAACTCGGCAAGCACTACAACGGCCCATTTCTCACGTCTTGCACTATAATAAGGAAGAAGACTGCTGCACTTCAAGAGACACAAAAACACGTTGAAATGTTCAACCGTTTGATACACTTCGACGGCAGCAGCGGAGCAAAAAGAGAAGGGGGGGGGGTGGAGGTAAGGCAACCAACCTGGGAATTGCAGAAGAGCAGTTTAGAAACATGTGCGATGCTCTCCGCGGCTGCCGTCAAGTGAAGGGAAACGCCCCACGAAATGATCAAGATTGTTGATCCACGCCAGCAGGGGATGCACGCGTCAGTGTCCAATTTCTTGCCGCGCCAATTTCAAAGAAGAAAGGCCTCTGGTCCAGGCAATGTCGCCGTGGTTTGGCACCAGAGTGGCAGTCCCGCAAACGTTGTACGCTCCGCATTTGCTTGTAAGTCCGTGGCGAAAAACCTGGGAATTGCAGAAGAGCAGTTTAGAAACGTGTGCGATGCGCTCCGCGGCTGCCGTCAAGTGAAGGGAAACGCCCCACGAATTGATCAAGATTGTTGATCCACGCCAGCAGGGGATGCACACGTCAGTGTCCAAGTTTTTGACGCGCCAATTTCAAAGAAGAAAGGCCTCTGGTCCGGGCAATGCCGGCGTGGTTTGGCACCGGTGTGGTTTGGCACCACAGTGGCAGTCCCACAAACGTTGTACGCTCCGCATTTGCTTGTAAGTCCGTGGCGAAAAACCTGGGAATTGCAGAAGAGCAGTTTAAAAACGTGTGCGATGCGCTCCGCGGCTGCCGTCAAGTGCTGAAGACACCATGAGGACACCATGAGGACACCACCCACTCAACCTCAAGAGTAATGACCTCGATGGTCTAAATAAATGTTTTCTCTGTCTCTCTTGAAACCAAGACTAGCAAAGCCTAGTCGATGTAGTAGTTGCGTATGAAGATTTGGTGCATGCATTGACTGCTTTCGTTTATCTGTGTAGTGACAGCATGAAAATGGTTGAGATATGGGCCACGATTTTGTAGAAATGCCTTCCGCACAATTTTATTCCACTCTTATCATCCACCCTTCACGGCAGAGCGTCCATCTGACCATAGACGAAGCGTGAAAGGAATATCATAAAAGGTGTTGCTAAATAATTGAGGACACGGACTGCCTGGCCTGTATTCTCAAACAGTCACTTTTGAGGATACTTTCATTTTCGTGATCGCATAACTAACATCAGACGCGTCAACAAGTGGCATTGTTTCCGCACTGTGATAAGAAGACCAGTGCTTGTAGACGATGATGCGTCTTGCGCTGGTCATGTTAAACTGAAAGTACATGCCCAAAAGTGACAATCGGAGTACCGCACACCTTTCTTTGCCACTTGTGAAATTAAGTCACTTATTTCCCGGCAAATCCAGTATTTTGGACTTGTCCATATTTCTTCCCTCTTCTGCACTAGAAAAAAGCTTTTTTTTTTTTTTTTTTTTTTCATTTGGCTAAGCTGTGATGACATAAACAGGCCAAGAAGCACAAGCAGTTTGGTAGAGTGTCGTGCCTAGTGCTACTTTGTTGTCACTATGTGATTTTACCCACTGTGGTACTTCAGTGGCCATGATTGTGTTCTGCTACTGAGCGTGAAATCACAGGTTTGATTACCAGCTTTGGGGGACGCATTTTGATGGGTGTGGAATGTAAAAAGTGTCTGTCAATTACGATACTCCTTAACGTGAAATTTGAGTGCAGATGTATATGTGTTTTCATTTCACGATATACTGAGGCAAAGAATTTGAGACCGAAATCCCTGCACCGACTGGCAGTGGGCCAGTACTGTCAGCGCCTTCACAGAGGGAGGGGCAGCATGAGAACACTGGCATGATTAGTGGCAATGGAGCCAGCTGTGGAAGAAGACGACAATGAATGCGCGAGCAGTGACATGAGTGCATTTGTGCGGTTATGCCGAGGGATGGCAATGCTCAGCCCAGGAATGGGCACCTAAGAGCTGTGCTTTAAAACACTTGTGTGCCATGCCTTGGGTGCATGTTAAAGAACCACAGGTTGTCAGAATTAATATCTAGCCTTCCATTATCGCATCCCTCATACCCAACTGATTATGCAGCTTTGGGATGTTGAACTCCACATTTTGATTTTACTGTGCAATTTGATGCAGGTGCAAACCATCAGAAGTCTTTACATGCAGCTACCTGAGGTTGTGCGAGCAGTTTTACACCTCCAGTGACACCAGGTTGGTATTACAATAACTATGTTGTTATGCCCAGTATTACTATTGCTGATATGTATACATATAAAACAAACTAAGAACCGTGCAAGGAGCGCTAAAACGAAAAATGTTAGGTGCAACATTAAGAGACTGGAAGAGAGCAGTGTGGATAAGAGGGCAAACGGGGATATCAGATATACTAGTTGACATTAGTAGAAAAAAATATATTCTGGTTGACATTACGAGAAAAAAAAATTTGAGCTGGGCAGGCTTGTGATGTGTTGGGCAGATAATTGGCGGACCATTAGAGTTACAGAATGGGTGCCAGGGTAGGGAAGCAAAGTCGAGAACGGCAGAAAACTAGGTGGTGTGATGAAATTAGGAAATTTGCAGGCACAAGACAGGGATAATTGGAGACTGCTGGGAGAGGCCTTTGTCCTGCAGTGGGCATAAACGTAGGCTGGTAATGATGATGCTGATATGTATGGTGGTAATTTTGCTTTCAAAATCTCTCACTGCATGGAAACCAGGCAATGTCTGGAAGGGCACTGCCATCACTTGAAAGCCACCTTGTAAGCCTGTATCACCATCTTGAAAGACTGATAGAAGAAAGGAAGCATGAAATAACTGACGTTTATCTCGTTTCTTGCTCAGCTTTGTTTCCTTGCTGATAAATCCCCACATCCTTAGTTTACTGCATTATGTTCTCCTGCTCAATTCACTGTAAAGTCCTTGCATGCATGACAGTGGTTGACCTTCTGGAGTTGATACAAGTTATATTTCTTTTGTCTTGGAGCATGAACTGTAAGATTGTAATTGCTCTATGACACTTACAGGTTTGAGAAGATTTCTTAGCGAAAACACGCCTACCTTCCAGTTACAAGATGCTGTCATTTCATGAGCATTAAATTGCGTCCTTGCAGCCCAGTGCATACTAGTAAATGCTTGCATTGTTGGGTGGCAGTGGCTCAGAACGTAAACTGTCTTTCACTTAGTGGGCTGCAGAGCCTGTGTGAGGAGTGCTTGTCACAACTGGTGGCTGTCTTGGAGCAGCCCGTGGCAGAGGCAGAGTTGGTTTTCCAAGCAGTTGTCATGGCCATCATCTGCACTGACAAGCTGCACAAGTCAGGTGAATGCCTTCATGGTTTTTTCCTTCCAAGTCTTATGTCACATTTAGATGAAAAATTTTGTGCAGAATTTCTCTCAACACCTGACCATGTTTCTATCTATGGAACAGTTGTTGCTTCTGGTGAAGAAAGGCCTACCATGGTTGCAAAGATCGCAACAACATAACCTTGCATGAGCTGTTTCTTCTAGGACAGAACTGTGCACCTGTATATACACTTGTATTATAGCCTTTCCTTTCCCTGTTTCTACATAACCATATTGTTAAGCACTATGCAGAGTACAGTAAAACCACGTTAATTCGAATTTCACAGGACCAAAAGAAATGTCCGACTTAACCAAATGTAAAAAAAAAAATATCAACAAATGCTTACCACGTCAAAACGCTTTTATTTACTGAACGAATGAGCCAATCCCGTTTCCATCTCGCAAAAAAGCAGTGCGGAAGCTGCAATTCTCATCATCTCGTGGCTGATTAGTGCAGCCGCGGGGCGCGTTTTCATTTGAGACTGGCTTTTTACTACAGCACGCACATCCCGATCATTTTTTCGCCAGTACTGGTTGCTGACTATCGTGATGTAGCCGGTGCTCTTCACCCTCAAAAGCTTGTCAAACCGAAGCTACTCTTTGCAGGAAACGCTGCGCACAAAACCACGGCCGCTGTCAATGCGATCATGGACGGCGACCTTGTGGTCTTCAAGGCGCACAGCCGACGCATGCACTGAGTCAAAACAAAAGTACCATTTGCAGCAACTGTTATCAGATTCACCGTTGCCATCCGTGATCGACCAACGCGATCATGGACGGCGACTACGCAGTTATGAAGGCAAGCCACCAACATGCGCGTAGCGAGTCAAACTGAAACTAATTTGCTGCAGCCGCTGCTATCGGCGCGATCATGTATGGCAACTATGCAGTCATAAAGGCACAGGACCAATGTGGTGCTGTGCGCGGTGGTAAACGCAAGAATAAAGGCTTTAGAGGCACATTAGGCACGACACGTTCTGGCAATGCAGACTCCGCCGCTTCGTTTCGGTACGTGCTAACGCCATTTCTGCTCTTTTGAGTTGCACATTCGCTGCACTCCGGCGCTCATTGAGCTCCGGAAGTTGTCAGAATTAACCAACCTGCGGCCAAATATGTCCGAATTATCCCATTTTCCGAATTAAGGGTCGAATTAACGAGGTTTTACTGTACTACATTATGCCACAGCGATTTATTTCAAAAGCTTGCAATGGTAGTTGAGCAACAAGCATTGAATTGGTTCACAAAAATGTGTTACAAATTTTCTCCTCCCAACTGGAGTATGCCTGATAATGTCACCATCAGTAGGCCTTTGGTGAGATTTGTGCACATGTTAGAGTAGTGGGGATTGTATTCATCCATTTCGTTACGGCACCATAACACAGCGCGTTTTGGGCATAGGGGCCGCATCGCGGCAGCCACTTTCAAACTTTGCACATGCGAGCTGCTGCTTTCCCTTTCTCTTTTTTTTAAGGGCGCCGTAGAGCAGCGGTACCGTAAATCATTTGCTGCTGTCCACCCTTAAGTGGACCAAGGGCTCACCCAAGGGGATTGCTTGGGTGGGAATTTGCGTCCCCTCTCTCCTGGTAGCTCGAGCCGACTGTGGGAGCAGAGACACCACAAAGTGTGATAGGGATCACGAAGTGGCACCCCACGTTGGGCACCACTTTGTGGTCTCTATCATTCAGTGCTCCACCGGTAGCCCCTTAGACCACCATGCGAGTCTGAGGATCGGAACCTGCAGGCAGATTTTATTCAATCTCCACTGGGAGTGAGACAGAGCGCCGCACTAAGAGAAGGCCCAGAGCACAAGGAAGGAGGTGACTACCGTGGCATTGACTAACTACTACTCCCTATTCTTGCCATGTGCATGAGCCAAAGCTCCCCCAAATAAAGGGTGACACAGCAGTATTAGAAAATGCTGTATGGGAGGATCGCTCCCAACAACCGTGTTAATAGGGCAATGTTCTTTCAGCTTGATATAGCCTCCGAGGTCAACCCGGCTCACTATGACCCCGCACATGATGTGAGTCACGCCCCTTTGAAGTAGTCTTGAGAACAGGAGCAGCGAATAGGTACGCACTTGCCTCAGGTTGAGGGCCTTTGGCATGGCCGACGAGCAGCAAAAAGGGGTAACTGGGAGAATCAGAATTCAGTGCGCATCGTTTCGCCATCCGAGAGCTTGTCCCTGCAGCCCCCTTTCCACAGTCAGCTTGAGCCACCAGGAGAGATGGGATGCGAGTTCCTGCCAAAACAGACCAATCGTGTGAGCTGCTGGTTTGCTTGGGGGCGGACAGCAGCAAGTGTTTTACAGTCCCGCTTCTCTACGGCACTCTTGGGAAAGCGGCAGCCTGCGCACAAGATGTTCGAAAGCAGGCTTGCTGCGATGCAGTCCCCATGCCCAAAACGTGCTCCGCTGTGGCACCGCAGCGAAATGGACGAATACAATCCTCACAGGGTCTATCACGGCCATTCCCATTTTGTACTTGTTTGTTACATAGCAAGCTTTCAACCTTGGCCATAATTTTTTCTGAGCAATGCATCTCTGCCCGGCAGTGCCCTTGGGGTGTTTAATGACACTTCTTTTGTCATTGGCGTTGCAGCACTGACGGTGACATCACTTGAGGTTATAGTTGAGGTTGTTAAGACATCGGAGAGGAAGTACAGTAAAATCTTGTTAATTCGAATTCCACAGGGATGCTACAAAAATTCAAATTATACAAAATTTGAACTAGTAAGCCAGATAAATATAGCTCGGTAAAGGCATGTATATAGTCTGATCAGGCATGAGCACGCGCGCACCGACGCTACATCATGTTGGCATGAACAGCAATGTCTATACTTCGAAGCACTGGCGCAGCCAGCATCACTGGACGCAGGCAATGCTGTCTGACATGCCCAACGTTGAGATGGCTCTTGCTCCGTCCGTGCGTTCATTACGCCGACTAGCGCGGAGAAAAAAAAATGTTGCAGTTCGCCCGTAAAGCAAAGCATCGATTGCGATAGTGAATTAGTAGATAGCTATACGAAGTAAGGATAGCAGTTTTATCGGTCAAACAAACTTGTAAACATTCACTTACTGACTAAAATAACAAGTATGGTGTCACGTGCGCACAGGTAAAAATGAACACAGCGAGCGAATTGGCCTTCATAGAGCTCTCGCTTAACATGAACGAAACATAGATAGCACATCGCATACGAAGCTACCGGCACTACGCACACTCTGCAAACATCATAGATCGCTTTGAAGATGAGGCCCGCACGGGCGTGCACTTTGGCCAGGTTGCAGACGGCTTTCAATATACGGCGCTGTAAGCAGCAGCCGAAAGAGACCCTGTCCCCCCTCCCTCCGCCTCACCCCTGTGCCTTGCACGCGCGACAAGAGAGGGCGCGCAAGCGCCCCGCCTTCCTCTCTCTTGAGCACGCGAGATTGAGCCGCGTTCGCCGGCTCACCCTCGCACGCTTTCTCTCGCACATACAGCATACGGCACACAGCAATGATTTTATCGTCATTGCGCTTTATACGGAACCTCCCAGGAGACAAGCAACCTGCAATAGAGGCGTTGGCCATGTCATGGCCAGGCGCAAATGCGTCTCTCTCCAGTCAAGCCTAAACAAAGGGCCACAGATGGAAAAAGCAACACAGTGCGGCCCGCACGGGGACGCCAGCATGCTCCCACGCACTAGCACTCTCCCCATCCACGATGTTCTGGAGCTCGAATTATCTGTGGTGGTGCGGATTTCCGTGTGAATTAGCGGGATGCATTACATATTGCTTTTAATACATTGCCGGACAGACTGCGGCGGCTACTTCGAATTAACGTGTTGTGAATTAACGAGCTTTTACTGTATAGGTTTCTGCCTGATTATATAGGCTTCCCATGATGCAGGCATTTTCTACATGGTCATTTCTACAGTGGAGGCCGCAGGAGGGTCTCATCCTACAAAAAAATTTGCACTTGCTGTCCCTCCCACTGTACTTCAAGAAAGTTCTCTTATGTCTCTGACAGACAAGAATGTTGTACTGTGCCTCAACTGTAAACAGTAAACATGGTGCAGTCATGTGCAGATTAGAAGGCCAGAAAAAAATGCAGTGCAGATGCTGAGAAGAGCACCCACCAGACGTATGCACCATTGCAGTGGTGAGAGGAGTTGATGAAAAGATGCAAGTGAGGACATACCCCTGTTATGACACAAGCACTCGGCAATTGACACCTTCATAAATCATAGACAGAAATTGTACATACAGTGGCAGCACAAGGTGAATGGCAGCATGTCTCAAAAGTGAGGTTGTCACCTGGACAAGCTAAGGCCCCTTAAACTTTGTAAAGTAGCGCCTTGCTTTGAAGAATGCCGCCTCCTCTTCGCGCGCTCTGGTCGAGGCTGATGCCCTGTCGCTATTGGCCTAATAGCATCATGTGGGCCCTCACGCTGTGCTTCAGCGCCATTTTCGCTCGAGAAGCATCTACGGAATGTCGATATGCGCATGTTGGCGCTGTTGCTATGCTCGAGCGGTGTAGGTGGTGCCATGGTCGAGGAGGGAGTATGAAAGAGAGGAGAAACAAGGAGGAATGAAGGCAGAGGAGACGGGTGTCACTACTTTACGAAGCTTAAGGGGCTTTAGGACAAGCTTTTTCCTTTCTTTCTTCCATTCTTTTTTTTTAAGTATATGTATATATTATTTTCTGTCTCTCTCTCTCTCTCTCATCCAGCAGCATGCTGCAAAGCCAGCAGAGGGAATGTGCAAATTAGGCAATGTAGTGTGCAGTGTAGGCAGTAAGGCAATGCAGTGGGCGTACGTGCATGTGTGGCACATGCATGTACACATACATGCACACACACGTGGTATTAGATGCCAAATGAGTGACAATGATTATCTGGTGTTCGTATACTAGTTCCCTTTGAGGGGCATTTGCCACTCGATGTACATAATGCATACATTGCACTTATTTCTTACAGAACGTACAATGCTGTAGACCTCGTGCTAGTGCTTTTGCAGCTGCAATCTTAAAACTCCAGCAGTGCGAAATGTTACTACAGCCGAATCTCGATAATTCGAACTCGAAGTGGGCCCAAAATTTTTTTCGAATTAAGCATTCAAATTAAAGCAAGCTAAATGAATGGAGGACTTACCTGCAGGGGCACATGTGCACTGAGCTAACACATGAGTGGAAACTTCCAAAAGATTTATTCACACGTATTTACAAATTACAGTCAGTTATTAGGCATATCGGTGCCCATATTGTGATTAGTGGTGGCGGGCGCACACGTGTATAATTAAAGGAAACATGCCATGTCCCATAACAATCGTCTCTTCGAAATTTTTAGTATGCGTCACTGCATAACACTGCTGTATTCTGGCGAATCTGACTTCCGGGAACCAGCATTATACAACGCGTTATATTTTCCGCGCTCCGAAGACACTCGCGAGGATTACAAAGGTGGAGTCGGCACCATTGCTAACAGCAGCAAATTGTTTTAATAAAGAACACGGCATCGAACAGCAAGACGCTAGGTAGCGAACGTCGAAGTAGCTAGGCATAGCGTTGCAGTAGCTAGGCAGGTTGTGGGTACAGCTGCCAGTGGATCTACATGCGAGAGCACCAGCTCAAGGTGGTGCGATAATCAAAACGGCGGTGGTGGTGGCTTCGATTAATGCCGTTTCGAACCTGTGGTCATGGCAAAAAGTCTGGAAAGTCGGACGGCGAAGGTTTTTTGCGTCCGAAATTTCAGATGTTCTTGTACATCAACTCTATCGATTCTTGTACATCGACTTGTGCATCGACATGGTGGTGCCGCGAAGGCTTCTGAATTATCGGGCATGTCCGTAAAATTGGGGTCCAGAAAATCGGTTGTTGACTGTACAGGACACCCGTGTCACTAACAGAAGTAATCAGTGATAAGCACCTGCACATGCCTGAGCTCAAATTTCCACCACAATTTCTTTACTCTTCCTTTCTTTCTTATTTTCTTTTCGCTCGGCGTTGGGGCGTCTGTTCTAAGCTCTTCCTCTATGGCGGGGTCAGAGTAATGCTGGTCGGAGGCTCTGCCGCGTGATTTGGCGCGTTGCTAAGAGCATTGTCAGAGTGCAGTATGTTCGAATTAAGTGTCACAAATGCTTGCACGTTTGTATTACCAGGCATTTTCACCCCATTGGAATACACATAACTTTGACAGGACCATAGTGCCAATTCGAATAAACTGAAAGTTCGAATTAAGTGTGTTCGAATTTACGAGGTTCAACTGTACTTCAATTTTCAGTTGCACCCATGCAGACAGAGACAATGCATTATGCATAATTAAGTCTTTTGAGTGTTCATAATAATGTACAAATGTTTGTTTAATAATGCAAAGTGCAGCTATATCTGGGGGTTCAAATAGGAAATGCAACAAAACAGCTTTATATGTTTTCCACCGAGAACAGTTATTGCGGTTGTGTTCATAGCATCTATTTGTGTATATCTCGTTTTTGTAAGAACATTGCAGCTCCCCTCAGCCCCACTTTGTCACGATCGACGACACGCCACACGTTGTCCCAAACTACCGCTTTATTTCCCGAATGCCAACCTTCCGCGCCCGCAACACCCGCCACCCCACTCCGATCACCTTTTCACTCTCCCCACACACTTGCGCCGCTCCCTCCCCGCACTCACGCCATCTGTTCACCCCTCAGTCAACTACTGTCGATCCCACGCTTGGCCTCCGAGAACCGTGGCTCCTCGTTGTGGGTCTTGGGCTCGCTTGCCCCGGCCCTTGCACGTCACAACTTTAAAAAGCCAGTGTTTGGTAGTGTGCTTGACACCTTGAATAGAAGGTATACTTACTCAAATTGCCAGACAGTTGCATGGCCAGTAGTGCAGATTGCACCATATACTAATAGTTCATGGGCGTTGGTGAAGCAGAAGTTAAAGGTGAATGCCAGTGTTCTGCAATTGCTCTGAAGGGCTCAAGAAACCAAAGAAGGTGGTTTCCTGATGTTTGCAGGGCCTCATCCTTTGAGCAGTGCTGCAGCTGCCTTCACCCTGAACATGTTCTCCCACGTGACTGCAACCTGTTCTCACCTGGTGTCTCAGTGCTCCCTCACAGGACCTGAGAGACAGAAACACAGCATCATCCACCGAAATGCCGGTGAGTGCCAGGTGTACTGACAAGTGCATTGGGTGTGTGTTCCGGTTCACTCCAAAAAGGAACAGACATTGCAAAAGACAGCTTCCTTGTTGTGTACTGCAACATGAACTTGCCCTAATATTGTTCGCCCCCTGGCATCTAACCGTTAACGTCAGGATAAACGAGAAGGTTAAACGAGTAATGTTCTTCAAAAAAATTATAGAAATGAAGGTGTCACTTATTTCTCAAGCTTTACTGCAGACTTTGGTGCTGCTCAATCTTTATCTGTTAATAGGCTACAAGTTGCACTCTCCTGATGTTTTACCCACACGTCTTTTTTCAAAACCTGCATTTCCCAGTTGCGCAGATGGTGACTCTTGCCATTGTGAACTGGTTTTTACCACAATCGTAGGTCTAGCTTACAGAGCTCACTTTATCACCACAGCAGCCCTTTGTCTCACCAGCATTACCTGCTCACTAGGCAGCTTAGCAGCCTGCATCATTGCAAACTTTCACATTGTTTTGGAAGCGAACAACACTAATAAATAGGGCTAAGCAAGAAGACACAAGACAGCACTTACTCTGTTGGCCTCAGCAATAGAGAAATTGCCTACTGTTGCCATTAGTGCAAACGTTGTGCTTCTAGCTGCGACTGCTATCTTTTGTTTATTTTTCTAGTTCTTTCTTATCTTTTTCTTCCTTTGTGAGGGATATTTATGCATCATTACACACAAATTCAGATGTGGTTAACCCTTGTTTCATAAATATGCATATTAGTAAAGCTATAGCAGTCTACAACCTGCTGGTAAATTCACTATATGGACACTAGATGGCTTCGGTAGTTAAAATGCTGGCCTGTATTAGTGTTCTAAAACACTCACATTATTTAAATTAAGTGAAAATTTAGCAACCTTTCTCAGTTTAGTGACACACTCTAAAAAGAAAAACATTCACTGATGATTACAATACTGCCTAATGCAAAATTTGAGTGCAGCTCTATAGTACGTTTTCATTTCATGATATATTGACTGGCACAGACAATCTTTCTCATGCGGCATGTTGCAAATGAAGCGAAGTGTGCCGTAACTGTCTCGCTAATCGAGAAATACGTGGACGCGATTCACAGCAGCCGCTGCAGACAGACCTCTGCTTATGCAGCACTTTGTTTCCATATGTCTGACGTGCGCTACTCTGGCACGATCTCATAGCCATCATCGCCGCAGAGCCTGTCTTGCGCGGCACTACACTTTTCTTCTCATGGTTTCGCCATACCCTCCTCCTCTGCTTTTCTCCTCGTGCTCACTTCGCTATCGCCGCCGTCTTTCATCACCCATTGTACTTTGTGTTCGCTCTTTCGTCCTTCGCTGTGCTCATTCGCTCGGCTGCCGAGGCACGCTAACGCTCAACACAGGAATGGGTGCCGAAGAGTTGTGCTCTAAATATGGCAACACTAGACAGTGGCCTCTACTACACTTGCATTTTACGGATTGCAATGCTACCTTCACAAGTTGTCATTGCCTCAATTATATAGTAACTGGGCATATGTGGGACCAAAGCTAGGCTGGTTAGCATGACATAATAAAGTATGCTGCTATTGCTATCATCAAGTAACGGTGGCGGTTAGTTTTGTTATAGAGCACATAAGATAGCTTTGTATTGACTTGACTAGGATCACTGGTGATGCACATTGCTGTTAATTACTGGTTGCTTACACCTTTGAGTTGAAGCAGAAGTCTGTTTACTGCAGCAGGGTTGCTGCAGAGCACTGCTGCATTACAACCTGACAGCAGTTTCTTCATGTTGTACAGATGCATGTCGGCTCGTATCATTGGTGATGTGCAAGATGGTTGCAAGCCGCCTTGGAGCTCTAATGCACATACTCGCCTGCTCCATTATTCACCTTATGTGCACATAATTGTACGCCTTTGACCTTGCCATGGCAAGACAACTTCAACTCATACAGAAGGCAACTGATTATGTAACTATGTACCATGTTCTTCCTGCATGCATAAGTTGCGATTTTTGAAAGAAGTGCATCTACTCTTCTATAGTACTTGCTCATGTTGTGCACATGAGCAAGTACTATAAAAGAGTAGATGCACTTCTGCTACTATATCAATTCTTTAAGTCAGAGATGTTGTTTGTTTTATTTGCCAAGCCTAGAAATTTATATAATCCTGTTTTTGCCAAATAAAGTGTGCCCATCACTCGAAAAGCACAACCTCTCTAGGAAAAATGTGGGACCACTGAATTGGTGTCTCTGTTGCCTGCCTTTTAATGTGCTTTTTTTTCCTATGACTGTGACATGATGGTATACGGCAGCATGAACAAGGCCTTACTGTGGGAACTTGCCATGCAGATGTGCCTGCAGTTCCAAAACTACTGACTGAACCCACCTTGCCACAAGACGGCACTTTTGTTGCCACCACGAATGGTCAGGATGCTTACCAGCAGTTTCCTTTTGCTGTAGATATCAAGAATGCCCTGCTCTTTCACAAGATGTAACCTCATATCTTTATGCAGCTGCTGTACCTCATCACATTTGTCCCTATTCTGTACTCATTGCCTTCATTATCTATATGATACTGTCTTACTTTTCTTTTAGGCTGGTTTCCTCTTAACACAAAAATTATAATTTATTGCGTTCTTATAAATTTCTTCACTCACTTGGCTATCAAGTGCAGTCTACAGCCCTAACAAAAAGAGAATATAAGAAAACATAAAAATTTTCTACGAAGTCAGATGGCATATTCTGCTGATAATTTCCAAGTTCATAGGCAGCGCTCCAAAGATCCCATCGGACATCGGCTATGCTTTACTGCCAGCATAAGCAGGCTTCACTGGCGACAGTGAAGCCTGACTATTGCTATTAAACTTACTCATTCATGTAATACAGATATAAGGCTGTCTTCCACCCGCTGCAATGGCCAGGCCGTTGTGCTGCTGAGCATGAGGTCTGGGGTTTGAACCCGATCGTAGTGGCTGCACTTTGATAAGGGTATTTTTTAACGCTCGTGTGCTGTTTTAAAAAACCCAGGTGGTCAAAATTAATCCGGAGTCACCCACTGCCTCATAATCAGATCATGGTTTTGGCGTATAAGACCCCGGAATTTATTTATTTTTCTAAGGCTGTCTTGGCAAAACTTCAGTATCACTGCCACAGTGCTCTGAAATTACCATTCAAGTATGGCATTGTACTTCAGCCCAAAGTGCCTGCCTCTTTCATGCAGTCTCCTGAGTTAGGCCACAAGCAACCACTGTGTAACTGACAGCATTGATTGCGTGCTCCACACCTGGTGGAAAGTCATTCAGGTTGCCTCACTTTGCCCTGCGTTGGCACGCTGCTTTGCTCTCTTTGACAGTGTGATGTAGGATGACGGCAGCATCATAGGAATGGCACACATCTCACTCTTTGAAAAGGAGTCTGTTCTGTTGCGAGACAAGGAAAAACAAGAAGGGAGGGTGTTTCTACTGCTGCATCACAAGCTTATCAGTAAAACAGCAGAAATGGACAATTCCTTTCGTGAATTATGTATGTAATCATTGCATAGTCACTGCCTTTCCAGTGAGATGGCAGTATTTGAAGTACCAGTAAGTTAGGTAGTACTGTCACATTTTGACAATGAGATGAAAGTCCCAGTGTGATGGCTTGACTCAAACCACTATGACCCATAGCAAGGCTCAGGCACTGCATCGAACAATGACTCTTCTGTTGGCCTTCATATTTTTCTCTGTGTGACTGCAGGCTGGCTTCCAGGTACTGAAGTGGAAGAAGAGTCTTCAACTGGCTCTCCTCCAGTTAGTAGGTGAGAACAAATTTCTTCAGTCTTCCTTCACAAGTGTGCAATGCTGATAAACAAACTATTGCTACAGATGTGTTCATTGCTTGCTCAGTATTCTATCCAGCATGGCATATATCTAGGCTAGTCGGTGCATACTTGCTTAGCTATCAAGTGCAGTGATACATAGTACATAACATAATGGATGTGCAGAAGTTGGAACAAGCACAAACAAGCTGACATACCCTAAAATATGAAAGTGTTGCATAGCACACCCTAGCATGGCGATAGTTGCACTCTTGCTCTGACTCCCTCTCCTGTCACCCTCACCCTTGTATATTATTATTATTATCATTATCATCATCATCGTTGTCGCATGGAAACATACAAACAGGCACAGAAAACAGGGAAGAAGCAAGCTGACAACTGGCACCGAGAGGGGCACAATGCCTGCCTACTCTGTCGGGAGGAGGGAATGAAACTAGAAGAGGAGAAGAAAATAGGAAACAAAGAAATAAGAAAGAAAATGGGAAATAAACAAAGGACAGAGACACGGACAAAAGAAAGTAGGAACACGGAAAAGATGTCTATAAACGGGAGGCCAAATCAGTTTTCTGCATGAAAGCTAGCAAGGCTTTATAGGCCTGGTCACATTGAGCAACATTCCCTCTTGGAAACAGTCAAGCGTCGTACACACTTGAGTCAAATCAGTCCATATTCCTTAATTAGCAGTGCTCATTGTGTGACAAACGTGGGGCAATATAAGGTGCTCAAGTGTCTCTCAGGAGCCCCACGATATACACGACGAACTGTCCACACATCCTTGACAATATAAGCATTCGCACACCAACACAGAGCCAACTCTTCATTTCACTAACAGTGCTCTGGCACTACGGGGCAAGTCACGGCCACGAACACAAGGAGGGAACGAGCTGTTTGCAACAGGGTGGTCTGGGTGCTGCTATACGAAGTAACGGCGGATTCACACACAGGCGTTGTCAATCATGCAAGAAATTTCTGGGCAGTCACTCCCGTTGTGAGCGCAGGTTGAAGCGAGGCGATTAGCGTCTTCATTTCCAGCAATACCCACGTGCGAAGTTATTTAATGGGCAGTCAGGGACACCCCACGAGAAGTAATTTTGTCGGCGGACTATATTATATTGCAGGCAATTGGGCTATCGGCGTCCTTCCTCAACAGCCTGCTAAAGGCAGCAGGGGAGTCTGTAAGGATGGCAACCTTCGATGTGCTCATTTCTTCCTGTACGTACTTCAGAGCAACATCAATCGGTGCCAACTCCGCAGTTGTTGATGAGGCTGGGTGAGGTATTCGAAACACCCTTCTTATGTCAGTCGAAGGGCAGAAGAAAGCTGCTGGAGCGCCTTGAGCGTCGCTGCAGTAGATAAGGTGGCTCTAAATAAAGCACTTTGCGTAAGCCACCGGGCTCATTCCTATTCTCACAATCATGGAATAAATGATTCCATTCTGTCAGTGTGGTTGTCTTGCTGTGAGCATGACAGAAAGAGCTCTCTCGTATACTATGTGAATTCATCTGCATCAAGATTTATTTTTACTTTTTATGTACAAGGATTTGCTGAGCACATTTCCTACCCATATGCTCTCAAAGCCAAAAGTGTGGTGTCAGGGAGAAAGCTGAATTTAAGTGGAACCTGGGCACATAGCCTGGAATTTGTAGCCTGCACTACAGCACTTTGTGCAGAAAATTCACTAAAGCTAGCATTTGGCTTCAGCCAGCACCATTTTAAACATTTTGTGATTGCAAAAGGTTTATGGGCAGTGAATGGGCATTCAGAAAAACATAGTTACATCCAGCTGTGCCCTTTAGGCTGTTTCATTACCAATATTCTATGTTGCATGCAACTTTGCTTTACCCATGTGTTTCAGTCGTGCTGTACAATGAGGTACTTACAAATTGAAACTGTTAGAGATGTCTTTAATGTGACAGTCACTGTCTTCTCTGTTTGTTTTTGCATGATGGCACAGACATGCTCTTACAGAAGTCTTAGATTGAGTTCCCATCCTGGACTGCTGGATTTTCAGCTTGCTTCTTTGTGATTGTTTTATCACTGCAGTGATGACGACAGTCCACTCTTTTCGGACCTGGCACGTGTCCATCTGCTGCCTACGGTGAAAATGCTCTGTGACTGGCTCCTGGGACGCACCGATCTCATTGGACCTTGCACACAGGTAAGTAAAGCTCTCTGGATGGTTTCACATGGCTTCCTTGTTGTTTGTTCGTATGGCTTCTAGCAGCCATAATAGAGAGCTCTACCTTATCTGTATATGTATTGCCATTTACATAATAAAGAAATACTGTGCACACCGGTGTAGCAGCACCTCTGGCACCATCTTGTGAAGCTGAGTTCAGCTAGGCCATGCACAGGTATAATTGCGACAGCCATGTTTTACATAGCATGCATCGGTGAAAGGCATTGGCAGCAGCAGTCATTATTGTATGATGACTCATTTATTTTTCCTTCTGTAAGAACACACGTAAAAAACTTTTGCATTCCCATTTATTGCATTGCTGGAACACTTGTTCACACAAGTGCCAATATATGATAAAACACAGACATTTCTGATGCATTGTCACTACCAACATTGCTGCTGCCATCCTTTTCTCCAGTGTTTCAGTATTATGTAAACCGTAATGGTAGTACATGGACATACTAGAACTCCTTGAGGTTAATTTGAATTGCATGGCACTATACACATGCTCAGAGATCAAGACACTGTGACAATGTGACATTAGATGTAAATTTACTCCTTGTATGTGAATTTCTCGTACAGCTAGCAGAGAAATGAAAAACAAAGCCAGAGCGGAAAAATAGCTTTACGTAGAAAAGATAAGAGGTCAGTCTACGATGAGGGCAGATTTTTGTAGCAGTCTTGGGTGAAAACGAGGATGCAGTAAAAGCAGCAATGACTTTGGCCCTTTTCTGATGTGCCTTTTCTCTGTCAATAGGCCAGGACACCTTTGTGGCAGCATTTGGCCTCCCTCTTCAACTTGATACTGCCATTCATCCCACCATCCTATCCTGTTGGTGAGCATAGCCAAGCACTATTGCTGAAGAATCCTTTGCTTGCATGTTCCCTGCGACACTTGTGAAATCCCATATTTACGCACTGACAGAGATGGCACTACCAGACACGCCAACCATGTGCCCATTGCCAGAAGACATCTGCCTGCAAGGAACTGCAGCGCTGTCTGCAGCTCACAACATCATCAACTGGGAATTGAGGGTACAACACGGTGAGGAGTGCCAGGTACGATGTGTTCACAGTTGTCAACCCCGGCGGTAGTTCAGTGGCCATGGGGGCATTGTGTTGCTGATCAGGAAGTCACGAGTTCAATCCAAGACCTATTCCAGTGGGGGCAGAATGCAAAAAGGGCAGTCGCCTGCTCCTAGAACAGGCGACTGCCCTCCCTGAAACGCTGCTTCCTGCAGATGACAACAGGCAGCAACACAAGTTTATGCTTGCGCCGTTACAGCAGCAGCTCGCATCTCCAAAGCGCAGGCAAACTTGCATTTTTTTCTTAAAAACCAGTCAATGAACTGTGCCAAGTTTATTATCGGGGTACGTACTTCTTAAGGCCGCAAACTTTTGCGATATTGACCTTGAAGTTTACCGCTAACGACGTCCGCCTAAGCTTTTAGGTACTTTATACCTTACCTTGTGGGATGTTCTTTTTTTTTAAAAGCGAAGCTTTCTTTGCCTCATCTTTCGAGTTTCCCACTGCTGCTGCTGCTGCTGCTGTGGGCTGCTGTCGCGGACAGCGCGTCGGAGGGTGGTTCAGAGCGTGTATATATATGACAGCGCGAGTAAGAGAGAAAAGGCGATGGGAGAAACTCGTTTTCACCCCACCACGTCGAATGGGCACAATGCCCTCTGGAGTTTCTTGGGTGTCGCCACATTAGCCTCTTGACAGCTGTAATTATCCTTGACTTGACTCCCGCAATAGCATTGCAGAAACTGCAGCACTTACTTTTCCACGAACATGCAAATCCAGAGGGAAACTAGATAGAATGGTAGATAGGCGGTAGGCAGAGGAGGCGTATAATAGGCAGGACTGACGCAATCGCGAAATGAGTGATAACAGCCTCACCACTCTTCACTCACAGTTCCAATTCAGGGTGGGGGGAGGGAAAAGACATGAGAAGGCAGAGAGATGCTAATACTAAGGACACAACAGCAGTTGCGGGTAAACTGAAGGTGCCGTGTGGTATGTCCGTGCTATTTCTGAAAAATAAATGCCATGTAATTTTGTCAAGCCGACAATTGATGTGGGGCGTGCAGGCACAAAGCCAGATTAAAGCACGGTAGGATCTAGGCAACACTCCGCACACATAAAATCAACATGTAGCACGTCAAAACAACACTTCTGTGCCCGCCGTGGTAGATTTGCAGCTATGCATTGCTCGAGGTGATGGGTTCAACCTCAATCATAGGAGCTGCATTTCAACAGGAGCAATATACAAAAATGCTAGTGCACTTAGATCTAGGTGCACGTCAAAGAACACCAATGTGTCAAAATTAATCTGGAGTCTGCCACTACGCTGTGCCTCGTAATCCGATTGTGGTTTTGGCATGTACAGCCCCATCAAAAGTTTAACACTTCTGCCACGATGTGATGTGCCATGCGAGGCAATGATAATGCTCAACCCCCTCAGAGAAATGAACAATGGAGCGTAACAATGCCACAAGCAAGCATGTCTCCCTGTGTGTTCTGTGTACTACGCAGAAAAACAGTAGTGGTGCACGCAAGGTAGCATTCAACATCAACATGCCACTCTCATATTGGACTAAACGCTGAAGAAATTAAACATTCGTTCTCAACATCACCGCTAATTATTGTCCATCAAAGCAAACAGCACAGAAAGCTTCGCTTACATCGATTCCCACAGTGCATGGGATCCGCATATTTTTTTTCACTGTAGTCAATGAGCTTAATTGTGCTAAATCAGTGAGCCAGTAATCACTGTGGCTTAAGTAGTGGCCTGCACAGATAGCCAGAGTTTATCCATTTCTAGTGCATAAATTCTGGCTGCATTGACAAGTTAATGTCTGGCTTGGCCGATTGATAAACTTTTCTTGTTGAGACTTTGGGTGAAATGCAAGAAAACTCCATTCAGTCGAGCCATTAATAGAATCACTTAAGTGCAACATATATAAAAAATGTATGCCATGTAAGTGTCACGTCAGGCAAAAGAAGCAGGTTTTGCTTGTTTGGAGTTCTGGTTTATGCTATGCCATTTTAAAATTCATTGGTGAGCAGCATTCTTACAGTGAGAAAGGGAACTGTGAATGAGCCATCAATCAGCCGCATCAAGAATGTTGGTGGAAAGTTTTTCAACCTTATGTTTGTTTAGCTACCATGCTGCCTTGTACAGTTTGTCATTTTCCTATGCACAGCTACGTCTTGTCTACCTGGTGCGCTTTGGGCAGTGGCTATCCGAGAGACCAGGATCCGGGTTGCAATATAGCCATGGCCAGTTTCATCCCAAGGTGCCTGTGATGACCAATGGGACCTCATCACCCATGTCATTAAGCAATGCAAGTGGCCTTGCTTCTTCACTGACACACCTCTCCTGCTCTGCAGGGAAAAGGCTGCATAGGGCACTTCTGTCTTTCGAGCACTGTGTGCACTAAATAGTTTGGCAGAAGTTTTTACCTTGATCTGAAAGGGTATACCAAGAGAATAATTATCTTACTACTTCTGTGCAAAAATGAGAAGAAAAAAACAAGTTGGTCTTCATAGCAAAGTAAGCAATAAAGTAGTGTCAGTATGAAATAAAAGTGGTGATGCCACTATCGATTACCTATGAGAGCTCCTGAAGGGCATGCTGGATGCTCTCTGCACCTGCATTCATCTCTTGACAACAATTGCTAAATAGAGAAGTACCAAAACTACTGGGCTAGAAGTTTGTCCTTCAAGTGCATGCCAAGTACAAGTACACTGATAGATTTTGTGAGCAGTTTATTTACGTTTCTTCCTGCACATTTTTTGCGTGTGCGGGCAACACTACTCATAGTACAAGTGTTAAAGTCCTCATTGAAGTGCCATAAAAGTGAAAAATAGTTTAAGCCCCAACCTCCTAGTATATGGCACTGTGTTTTTGGTAGTTCAATAGTAGCATTTCTAAGCTCACAAATGTATGCCATGAACCTGTTTCATTGTTTAGTACCAATACAAAGCACTTGGGTAATAGGCTAGTAATAAAGGTGGCCCCCTGACCCACGTGGCTGATAACATCCTTAGCAGGCTTACATGAGGTGACACTGTTACTCATGGCAACGGAGAAGCCAGAGACTGAAATAGATCAAACAGTTAAGAATAAGATCAAAACTGAAAACTATGATAATTCAATGGGTGGCGCACTACTTTTCGATGGCAGATCAGGATATCTGCGAGCAAGTTGTTATAGGGTAAAATTTGCCGATGATGACAATACTTGTGTACCGCAAAAAAAAAACCATAGGGCATATTTTGTTAGTGTCACATTATCCTTCCAGAGGTCAATGAGTAACCCTGCCCGAAGCAATGCGATTTAGGGGTAGTATTAATGAATCTACAGTGAAGAGTAGCAAAACTGAAGTATTGGTGGTGCAAAAGCAGGGAACAAAGAATAGATAATAGTAATGAATTTCTGTCGTTATCAGTGGTGTTCAGTACAAACTGTGGGTCCTAAAGGCCGGTGATAGGCGTAAAACGAAGTGACGAGCTTGGCAACATCTGCCAGCACCTTGTTACAAAGGTAGCGTTCGTAATATCCCCATCCATTCATATGATGTGGCACTTCAATGCTGGTTTTGCCCATCGCGTAGGTTCAGTACGCCTTGGCTCAGTGCTGAGCATTACCCAGCTCCAGATCTATTCAAAATTCAAGACAGGACGAACCTTCTGGCAAAGTTTTTTTTTTTTTTTTTTTTTTTTTTTTTTTTGTAGATCGACAAAAGGTAGGCCCCAACACGCATTACAAAAGGTCCACCTGAAGTACCCACGTCTGTAGCAAGAAACCGTAACAGAATTGGGGAGCTTGTACGTATTCGTTGATGGAATGCTTGCTTGCCTGCCTGCCTCGACACGAGGAGACAGCGCTGTCTCGCTGTTAATCACGTCGTGCACTTGACTGCGCCGTGATTACACAATTTCATTTACCGTTGCTGTACGAGCTACCGTTTTTGACGTCCGCGCGTGCTAAAGGTCGCACATTTCACGGTTCAACGTCGGGCACTGTCGCTGCCCGTCGGCTGGTACGGTAGGTGTCCAAGGCGACTGCGAGGCGGGACTGCTCGTTGGCCACGTCCACGACGACCTCGAGTGCGCTTATGAAGCACTTTTGCGAGCGCCGCAGTGACTGGGGCACGAGCACGCCGAACCAGCGCAGCGGATCGGTGGGGCTTGTCGGGCGCTGCGGAGGCGACTCCGCTGCCCCCCTTGAAGGATCCTCTGCCTGACGACGCTGACGGACTTCGCCTTCTTTGGTTGTACTTCCCGTGCCGTCGGGCTGTAGTAGTTCAAAGCTAGGGTAGGGTTGGTTCTGGTCCTCGAAGTTACTGCGTACCGTCCGCAGCGCTTCCACTTCGCCCATGTTTAACTGCAGGGCGGACACAGATTTGTTGCCGGTCGAGTACCGCACGCGTGCCAGCTCGAGCAGTCCGTTCTCGATTAACTCGTTCAGGCTCTCGCGTAACTGTAGTATCTTCTCCGCGGAAACGATCGCGTTCTCCAGCAACGTTTCTCGCTCTCTGTCAGTAGAATCGTCGAGCTTGCCTGTTTCCGCCACGGTTGTTTTGGCAGTTTCGGTCGGAGCAACAGAAGTTAGCGTTTTTTCCGCCATTTTGGCCGCTCATGTGATAGCGTTGTTCACGTGACCTCACGTGACCTCACGTGTCGAAGCAGTTCTTGTGCTGATCGACAGGTGGCGGGGCGCTCGCGCCGTTTGTGCGTGCTAGCGCTTGCTTCGTCAGTGGCATGGTCAGCGGCCTCGGGTCTCGGCGTACGATCGTACGTCTCTGATCCCTTTTTTTTTTTTTTTTTTCTGACTATTCATACGTTTTGCGTCGCCCTTACATCATCCTTATGCCTGTTTGAACCCGGCCAACATACCAGGCATCCATAATACTGTGCCGCCATAAACCCGCTTCCGCTTTCATTCCTCCTCCTGCTTCCCTCTCTCTCTCTCTCTCTCTCTCAGTATTAATTTAGTTCACAAACTTCGGCAAATTCTGGAATATAAATGTTTTGGAAGTGTTCTTTTTTTTTTCTCTGCAGCACAGCCCAGCAGCTCTTAGGTGCATATATGTTGCAAGAAACACTATCTCCATTGCAGGCATGCGCTGCAGATCAATTTCAATAGAGCTGCACTTGACAAAAAAACAAAAGTTGCTACAGCAGGCAGAAGCCATCCAGCCACTGCTAATAATTCTCAATCACTCCAAAGCTCCAGGTTTTGCTTAATTTTACCCTAATATCTAATGGCAAAGTGCAGGCCCCTTAGTGTCAGATTAACGTGCACCATGCAGCAGTAAAGTGTGGATTATTTTGCCTGCCTCAGGGCTGCTGTGGCACACTACATGCATACAGTTTCTGTCAGCATCATGGTGGTGGTGGTCTTTCCCATCACACTTTATGCCTGTAATGTCAAAACACATTTTCACATTAAGAAAAATGGAACAGCCTGTTCACTTTTTTGTTTTGTTGAAATGAAAATAAAGAGATGTAGTTGCCCTGCAATGGTGACGGCAACTCATTTTTTATTTTTTGCATACCCGAAACAATATTAAATGTATATGTAGTAAGAAAAAGAAAATAAATAATGTCATAGGGCCAGAAATCCCCAGCACATACCTTATATACAGACTGGGATACATAGCACAAAAAATGACACAGGGACAAGCAGAACACAGGACGAGCGCTAACTTTCAACAATTGATTTATTGCGGCTGGTGAGTGTATGTATACTCACTGGGACGC
Organism: Dermacentor variabilis; assembly: GCF_050947875.1. Taxonomy (NCBI): domain Eukaryota; kingdom Metazoa; phylum Arthropoda; class Arachnida; order Ixodida; family Ixodidae; genus Dermacentor; species Dermacentor variabilis. The sequence continues at coordinate 20,167,629 of NC_134570.1, read as the reverse complement.
CACTGTAATAGACACACTGAAGGGAAGGAGGAAAAACAGTCATGTGACTACTATGCCCAAAAATTCAAGCTCTTTCCTTGATAAAAGTATAGACGGCGTGCGAACGCACTCGTCACCTGCTCTGGCTATCTCAGCTGCTTCCACAATTTCCCTCGTAATCTTATTCCTGTGGCGATAGACAACAACAGTTTGTTTCAAGAGCAGGAAGCATGGTGCCTTCGCGTCACATTTTCTACAATGGGCAGCCAGATGCCCACCTATTGCGATGGGCATCTGGGCATACCTTATAGCTGGCTCTGAAGAGTATACTTGTGCAAAAAAAAGAAAGAAAATGTTACCTTAGTGGAACTTAAGTAGTATATGAATCAGTAATTTGTTTACTGAACTATCCATAGCTGGAAACTTCGCTCCAGCGTGTAGAAAATGCTACTATGGACTTTGCATTCAGTTCCTCTTACATGTGAGGAAGCTTCAGCTCGGGGCAAACTCAGATTTCCCTAATCAAATACATGTGAAATGCATACACGGTTTTATGAGACAACTGTTGGACCGATTTAAATGAAATTTATTGCATCTGAGAGAGAAAGTTAAATTCTGGTGACTGTAGGTAGGAACATCTTAATTTGGGGCTTCAGCTCAAAAATAAAAAGTGCCGAAAATCAGCAAGTAAATAAAGTAAGGAGAAGTACGAAGTTTACAAATCTGTAACTCTGCACCGAAAACAGATATCTTAGATCTGTAAACTGCATCAGTTAGAGTATCTAAAGCAAATTTCATATATGAACTTACAGCTTTTACGAATTTGTTACAAAGTTTATGATGGTCTTGCAAAAGTTCTACACGCAAATTAGCATGCTTCAGAGTACTGTATAATACATCAGTTTTGCTCACTGTAGATGTATTTTGTGCAGTTTATAGAATTTTCATATTGGATTTCATTGCTGAGTTAGTTGTAAACTTGACAGTTTCATTTTCTAGAATTTTATACGCTTTTTTTTTAACTGATGGCCTAAATGAAAAATCCTCTTGCAACGGTGACATCATTATCAAAGTGGTCATCAAGTCTCATCAAATTTGGTGCAGTGGCTGCCGAGAAAAAAACGATTTCTGCATTGCCATGTATTTAGATAGGAGCCCCCAAGCTAAAGCTCCCTCTTAAATCAGAATTTTGAGGTATCAAACTCAGCATAGAATTACACTTGGCATTACAGGGTTACCTTTGTGCAGTAAGAAAGCAGGAGTAAAGTTCAAAGTATGTTGTGAATTTTATAAAAAAATAGATATTTAAGCAAATGCATTACAAAACACTTCAAAAGGCCCTCTTATTTCTTTCTTTCATTTTCTCTTGTATTAAAATGTGCAACAAGGAAGTCACTGGGGAAATGTGTCATTTGGCAGACCATAGCTGCCGTTCAGTCTGCTTAGACAATGATCTATATTATTTTTGCAGCAGAGTCGTCATCGTGAAAACAGTATATCCCTGCAAATTCAATTGCAAATTATATGATGGACTGTAGATAAGTGTGTCAAAGTTGCTTAGTTTTATTCCAAAGTACTGCAGACTCAATTCAGAGAAATTCAGGATAGCAGGTTGATGATTTGTGCATTTCCTAGAGAGCCCTCATAAATCTCGTCTTACTGTTTAGTCAGTCATGTTGAATTTTTTCATTGGATTATTTGGATCACTGGCTTAAAGGGACACTAAAAGGCAAATATTACGTCAATGTGGACTATTAAAATACCATTACAGAAACCTCGCAGCACTTGTTTCTTGCCAAGAACAGATTTAGTTACAGTGAAAATCACAACGGAAGGGGCTGCATTCCTGTAGAACAATTCAAACTACCGTCTACGAGTGAGACGGTGTGATGCTGCAGAAATCATGAGTGCCCTTTACTGCCATCACTGGGTAAAATGGCGCCCAAGAGCCAGTGATACGATTCTTTGCCTAAAGCGCAAAAACACAGCCAGAAACGGAGCCAAGACATCACCTGGACGCAGCATTTTCTGCTGCTTGCAGCTAATATGAGCTTCACAAGCCAGCAAAATCAGTGCAGCAAGTATGTCATACCAAATCTACCCAAGTGTGAGAGCATGCACGATGCGGGGTCAAGTGAAAATGGAACCTTATGACCACCCACGTTGTCAAGGTTAACGTCTGTTATGAGTTATTTCTTCCAAGAATTGTATACAATTGGACAAGTAGCATTTTCTTCCATCTTATAGTGCAGTGCAATAATCTTTTTTATATCAATGGTTGAGTACTTGTGACACTGTTATAGTGAGGTGCTGCATCATCGGGCTGGTACTAGAATGTCCCAGTAGTATCTCAAATTGTGTCCTATATTTACCTAAATTTCTCACTTTATAAAGGTCTGTTATCGATAATATTGATGTCCTAGTTGTTTTTGAGCAATAATCTGTCACTTTAGCTTGACTTAATATTTGCCTTTAGTGTCCCATTAAAGTGCACATGTAATTAGATTATTGGCTTCGGGTATGACTAGGAAACTAGAAAGGGAAAACTGTTCTTTCACCGTTGGTGATCAAACATGGCGCATTGAACATGCGGTGCCTTAGACAAAATGGTCATGCATAGCAATGCTCAGGAGTGAAATGCAGTTGCATGGGTAAGGTGAGGGTTCAGTTGACCCACAAGTCAATGTCTGTAGTTTCTTTTTTGAAACTGCTCAGCTGAACTGGCAAGAACACAATGTGTACGCCGTGACTGAAGGGGACATAGCTTTTGTGCCAACTGCGTAATTGCTTGTGCTGGATTGTTGATGGCTCACGTGCATGTGGTGCACCACTCTGTGTGCAGGATGTCTTCCTCATGAGTGGTGAGGGAGGAGGGGGTGATGAGGAGCGCAAGCGGGTGATGCGCAGCATGGCCCACCTGTGGCTGGAGCAGGAGGTGCGGGACCTGGAGGGACAGCTGGGCCAGGCAGGCAGGCAGGCCGCACCACCGCCCTTCCTGGTGCCACACACACAGGTGCTCTCCACACGCCTGGTCCACCTGCGACGCCTGGTGGCCTCCCGGCGCTTTGTGCTTGTTGTGCCATCACATGGTCAGTTTAACCTTTCTTTTGAACTTTTTTATAGCTGTTTATACTTCAAGGGTCCCAAAGGGGCATTACATGGAAGGGGTGGTCATATGAAGGGCGGAATTAATGACAGTGTCGCAAAGATGAGTCACACTCGATGGCAGATCTAAAGTGCACGTTAACGCTCATCAGTGCAATTAGGAGAAAAAATATAGACTGCAGGTATGACCGTTTTAGACTTGCAAGGTGGCTCAAGCCGTTGCCCAATCATGGCAGGTGATGTTGGGGGGTAGCTTGGCTCAATTTATTGCATAAACACATTTGGTTGTGATTGTCTGCCCTCCAGGGAGGACTGTTTCATCATTTAATTTACTCGTTACAACATGTTTTCTTCTATGTATATATAGAGGCACTGCAATATGTTTTGCTGCATTTGAATGAAGGGGTGAATCACTCATGGAGGCTTTGGTTGGTGCAATAGCAAGGACTGCATATCGCTCATAATCACAGGTCAACATTGAAGCCATAGTGCACGATCACTTTGCTGCTAGCAGAATCTGATTTCTCTAGGCTTTCTTTTCTGGTATTGAGAGAAACAAGCTTCTTGTCTACCTACAGTGATCTCAAGTCTGGACCTGCTGAAACGGGAAAGCGTTGGAGCCCGTGAGTCAATCCGCTGGCTGGAAGGGGAGTTGCGCAGAGGAAGCAGGTATGCAGCATTTGTAGCAGCATCTTTACTCTGCAAAATTGCTAGAAAAATACTAGAAAACAGTGCTTGTACGCTGAAAAACTTAGCCAAATTTGGAGCAAGGACTGCAGATAGGAATCACTACAGGCATGGAGACCAGTCCACTTAAATAGAGAAGAAAATGGCAATTGTTGTACCTGCTTTACTTTGTTTGTGTGTGTATGTATGTGTGTGGTCATATCATAAGAAGCCAACGAACAATGATGCCAAGGACAGCATAGGGAAATCACTTGTAGGTCTTAATTGAATTAAATAGACAATAACTACATGGAAATGAAAGTGGATGAAATAAAACAGCTGTAATGCAAAGATCTGTGTTCATATCCCACCTGCAGCTAGTTGTCTTTTCGTCCACTTTCATTTCCATTTGTTTATCATTTCTTTAATTCAGTTAACAACTGCATGAAATTTCACCTATGCTGTCCTTGGTGTCATTGTTTGTTGGTTTCTTGTGATATGACAAATAAAAGTCGGGCTCCTCGGTTTCCTTTTTTCTGATACATGTATATAAGTAAGAACTATTCTGAGAAACATCAGGTTGGCCAAGTATCAGCTGGACAGGTGAGTCAGGTAGGCGCTTTTAATGCTGTTAGGCAAGTTTTTGTAAAGCAATATATTTCTGTTGCTTTTCCTGTCACATTATTTTTCTTTTTATGGTATTTCTCCACTCTATTTAATCTGATGGTAGAGGCATACTACACACCAAGCAGTGATAAGGTCAGCTGTTCTTGTGCTGTACCACTCATTACTGCTTCTAAAAAAAAAGTAGATATAATCCCTAATTGTGGCTTAATGTCTGCCTCATGCACTAATTACTGAATATGAATTTAGTTTGCAGTGCAGGAACCGATGAACTATGGCTCTTTAAAGTTGGTTTGACTTGTAGTGAATGCTCGTAGCGGCTTTAGTGCGAAGTTGTTTTTGTCTGTGCATAATACTTACCATGTCTTTGCAGGTACGTTCGTTCTCAAAAGAGCCATGAACGCCTCTCTCTGTCTCCCATGAAGTATCCAAAACGCAAGGAGAAGGAAGCCTGGTGTGTACCCCAAGTTAGCTTCTATATTCCTAGGCATTATGACCACAGTGGAAGCGTATGGTATGCTCTACAGCTGCAAACAAATTGCCTGTGAGCTGTAGTGGCAATAACAGTATTGTGTCTGAAAACGAAGTACGACGGCTGGAGCTGGTACAAGGAAAACAGAAAAATGTACCGAGGAAGATATTTGTCATAAAGTACACTCTTTTCTGTGCACTCTCTCTCGCAACCCGGGTCCATGAATAAGTTAGGCTTTGAAATTGTTTGCCGAGAAACTGTTGATTTGGGTTGTCTCATGACACCTTTTTTCTGACACCTTCAGTACACCTGAAATGTCGTTTCATCAAGGTCGTTTTTATTTTCAAGGACACAAGACAGGAAAATGAGCCAAGCCTGAAGGATAGCGAGGCTATGGCAGTTGGTTCATTCAAGAGGTCCTAGGAATGAATTCGTTCTGTGTCGAGTGATCTAGTAAGCTGCCTACCTACAAGAGGGGAGCAGCTGCCTTGAAGCCGATGTCTGCCACTCCTTACCGAAATCTTCATTACTGATCACTCAAATCACTAATTTCTAATAATTTTGAAGGAACAGGACAATAAAGGAAGACAGATACAGTGCTCTTTCAGCCTTTATCACCTGTAGTGATTTGGCAATATACGATAATGGTGCAAGATGGCAAACTTCACTATAGCTTATAAACTCTCATGTGTTTGCCACCAGCATATTCCTTTCTAGTTGAAATTGAGCATGTCATTAAAATGGGCAACTGCAGGAGAAGGAATTGTCCATGTAAAGTTTTGATAAATGCCTACAACTCAACAGTCCCTCACTTCTGCAACTTGCTGTCCAGCTTTGCTCCCCCCACCCTTCCCCTTCAGATCTGCTATTGCATAGAAGCAGGCTCTATGTCGTCGCTTCCTCCCAATTGTGAATTAAATTAATAAATTCCTTTGTCTGTCATAGTGCAATCTGACTTGCCACACCAGGCTGCCCTGTGAAGACAGAGCAACAGAGCCCCTAGATATATGCTCTACCTTCCGCCAGAAATTTGACTTACAAGTTTTGTGTATTTTTTATTAGCGCTCCAGAGATGGCACAATAGGTATGCAATGTTCTTTACTGCACAAGTTGCTTCTGGAGAGGCAGGTAATGCATTGAAACCTCAAAACGAGTATAGTCAGGAGAGGCAGTGAAAGGGTTAAAAAGATCATAAGTGATTCAAAGTAACCCAAGGTACTCCACTCCATGGATAAGTAGTCTTTGGTGCAAACTAGACACACACGAAAAATGTGGAGAAGACTGGTACACAGACAGATGCACCTACCCTGTGCATCTTCCTTGTTTGTGCTTAGTTTGCACCAGGGGTTATGCTATCCATGAAATAAACCTACTAGCCCAATAGCAAGTAGTAATAAACTGTCCTCCACCATACCATTTCCTTTAGCCTGTGTACATCTTTGGGGGCATTAAATGCCATCGGGCAACAACACAGTAAACTGCTATGTGCCGACAAGAGTTTTAGCGTGAGGAAGCTTGTGCAGTGACAACACTCTTATGTGTGGTTGCTGCAGGGAGCTCTTCCAGATCCTTGAGTGCTGCCACCACCTGGAGCGGCAGTGCCCCAGGGGCGGACACCCAGCTGACCGGCCCATGGTCACATTGCTAGTCTGCTCTGGACCACCTGGGGCTGCAGGCGGCCTGCCTCCCAATGCAACTGCACTCGCACACTCTGCAGGCAAGCATCGCAACTGCTTATGCCCCATTTAAAGTATATGTTGCTCACCACTGTAAAAGTTAGTGTGACTTTACCTGCTAGCCTTGTAGCCTTGCAGTTGCTACCCTTGCCCTTGGCTCTCTCCATTTGAATCATATGGTATATTATCAGAGGGAATGGCCACTGTGATCTTAATGTAATAAGTATGTGCCAAGGTTTGACGAACCCTTCAGTGGTAATAAAATTGTGCACTTTTTTTCACTCCTGCGATCAAGTGCAGGCAATGTGCTTTGAATTCAGTTTTGCTGATGCCATCATTAAAGTTGAGCCTCGTGTCCTTGCGCCTTCATGCTTTCCTCAAAAAAATTATAATAGATGGTCGCTGCAGTGCGTTAGTGTATGCACTGCTTTTCATTTGTTCCTAATGACAAGGCTATTTTCATCTATTCCTAATGGGGATTCGTGAAGTTGTTTGGTTCTGTGTAGCGGTGTTTACTTTCACCATTCTCATGTTATGCACCCATCACTCTGTACTTAGGTAAGCTAAGGCTAAGTTGCATTGAGTCAAAGGTCTCAAACTTGCATCAGTCACCAGTCCTCATACACTGTGTGGCATATTGAGAGGAATATGAGGACTTGCCTGTGGCTGTAGGCGCCTAAGGTGTAGTCCACGTGTTTGAGACCCCTGCCGCTTCCCAATGCAGGCATCAACATGGAGGATGTAGAAGCATTCACCACCAAGTGGCTGACAGTGAGTGTGCCCAGAACACAACCTGGATGAGAGACCTTGAAGAATGACCCCTGAGCACCTCATACATGGATTGACAGTGGATCCCCTTGGAGGCGAGAAACGGGCCCATTTACCAACCCTGCGGGCACACCGCTTTCATTTGCAGCAAGTACGGGAATCCTAAGCAACGAGTTTTACATCACAACGAGATCGCCGCGGTAGCTTCTGGTGAGGCAACAGCAGAGGTGCTGACGAAAAGTTTGGCTGGTCACCCTAGAAATTCAATGCCATTCTCAGCCAAGTGGCTGGTGCAGCAGGCAAAAGCTGTTTCTCAGGTGGTTGGAGGCTGAATACACATTTGTCCAAGCAGTCAGCAGTGCAGTTTGGGCTGGTCATTGATTTGGCATGATGGTACTGGCTTAGACAGTAAGCTTGGCAGTGAGCTTGCTTTTTATAGCGTCTCCTGTTTTGCGCACTTTATGCGCACGTAGCATGGCAGTTAGGCAGGCTGTCTGTGCTGGCTCATGGTTTAGCATATGACATGCTCAAGCGAACTTGCTTCATTTGCTGGAATAAGCTCTTGCATTATTATTTTATTGTTTTTCAGTAATATCCTGGCACAGTTTCCTTGCCATTTATATTTTCTTGCTTTGCTTTGCTAAGATTAGCAAGCTGTCAAAGGGACTTTTTGATAAAAGTTTGGTAGTGTGAACTAAAATCTTTTGTGTTACTTGCAAAACAAACAAACAAAAAAGCTATTGTGGCTGCTGACATTCACGTCATATAGCAAGATTTCAAGTTCATTGCAATTTGGGTTACTTTCATTTTCAGTTTTGTTACCCATTGCATTTTAATCCCGGCCGACAGATAGTTTAATTGAATGCAAGCTGCATTGAACAGCATATCACTGTCACATGTTTTACCAGCTGTTGAGTAAACCAGCACATTGTTTCAAGGGTTTTATTTTCAAAAGATTGCATAAAATATTGCATACAATTGAAGTAAGACAGTGTTCATGTGTCATATATATATAACATCGTTTAAGCTAAATGAAGCTCCATCATCAGCATAATGTATGCTTGTCAATTTATTTTCCAGTGTAGGCAAACTGGCCAACACAACTTCAAAGGGCCAGTGGGCCCTGCTTGATTCTTTTTACTGTTGCACTGTCATTTGCCTTCTGCAGGCTATCCACTCTTGTTTGGTTCTGTGTAGATCAGCGATCTGCTGAATGCTGTGTATGTGCTGTCCAACATCTGCAGACTCCAGATAATGCGGCAACCAGTCACCTTTTTTTTTTTTGTGCTTATTTTTCTTGTCGAGTGCAGTTTATACTGGTCAAGTTATTGAAGCATCTTGTTTGTTCATGTTTACAGATGCCAAAGTATGCAGAATTGTATTTGATACCTGTCAAAAGACTGTACTTGTTGAAATCAGTGCCATTTAAAGTGGGGTGTTGTTCATTTGAAATAAAGCTATTTTGAGTTGGCAGCATTGTCTCATGCCTTATTTGCATTTTTGTGGGATTACTTAGACCCCACAAGTTGAAGGTATTGGTGAATGATACAGCAAACTAAAAGAAGATCGTCAGTGGTCTTGGGCTGCCAGACATGTAAAAAGGGGATGTAGGTAATGTTAAATGTGCCACCAAACACCAAGAAGAAAGTGCATTCAAAAAGTAATTCATACTTGGATAACTCAAATTTTTATTTCATTTGAGCAGATAAGAACATTTTGTTTGGCCTATGTTTCTGATACATTTTGGAAAGAGTTTAATTTTTGGTTTTCCAGTGCAAAGAAATGTGGCAAAAAATGAACAGAAAGTTCGTGAGACTAACATTCTGCAAGAACGCAGACTTGTGCTCGTTCAGAGTTTGGTTGTCTCTGGGAGGTCTATTTAACAGGAGCAAGCAGTTATAAGTGCACTTGGATCAAGAAAGTGTTGTAAGATACACTGTATGGAAATGTTAGATGTGGGAAAGTTTGCAATTCAGCATATTTAAGACGAATACACCAACTGAGGCTTTAAAAGGATGCTAAAGAAAAAATTCAGTTAAGACTGAAGTATGTTTAAAAATGTCGTGAACCATTCCACTCTGTGAAGGTGGATGGCCAGCGAAGCTGTTTGGCACACGACACAGAGTTGACATAGAATTTCGAACAAAGGTATGGACATATATATTTTTCTGATTGGTGGTCATCGTGACGATGGGTATGCACACACATTTTCATATCACCTCTGTTATTAAATGCATCTGTCACATAAGACCATGAATGACTCATGTCCCCTTAATGGTTCATTCACCGTAAATAAAAAAAAAAAGAATTAACACGCCCTCGCCATTACTACGATAGAAGAGAAATGAAATTCTACACTGGAATGATGAGCGACGACAGAGCCAGCTGTGGATGAATACTGCTTGAACCATTGCTGATGATGATCGATGATAGTGTCCTCTTGCCAATGAATGGCTCATACTCAATGAGCGGCAATGGAGCCAGCTGTGGAAGGAGATGACGAACACGTGAGCAATGGCACAAGTGCTTTCATGCAGTTGCGCAGAGAGGCGCCAACGAGCTAGTTTACGGGTTGTTCGCGGATGACGGAAATGCCCTAGCCATATACAGCTTCACTGAAAAATTTTGTTTCGATACTTTTGCAATATTAGGTTAATTATTAGAAGAAAAAGAAATGAGAATTCAATTTCTTTAATTTTGCACCAGAACCCCAGCACATGTAGAGTGCTCAGTGATTGAAACGCAATACCCAGACAGCATGGCGGCCGGCACATTTTTGCGCCACCGTTGGACGCTGGGGACATTTAGCTGGCGCACTCTTGTGTCACACGAAATCAAGTCATTTCGATGCACCATGACGCAATTGGACCCCCTCAGCGATCACCCTGCGCTCACTGGTGCCGCAAAAATCACCAGACGCGATACTGTCTATCACATTTCAATCGCTGAGCACTGAAGATCGGTATGACATCACAGATTTCAAAGCTGTTGTTCTTTTCATGTTTGGGCCGCGTTGACTCAGTAAAAGTTCCTGAAACTTGCCATATTCAAATCTTGCTGCGAACACGATGTAGTTAATTTTTACCGATGAATTAACTAAGCCATAACAGACGCTGTCAAAATTCATGTCACTGCGATATGGTGCGGGAACTTCCCGGCGGCGGCGCCACCGGTCTTTCCTCGCACCTTTTCTCACTTCTCGCGGTAAGAGCGGCGTGTTTGGTATCGTAAAAGGGCAATTTTCAAATACAGGTGAAATCACTTTCCTCTCTGGTGCGCTCCCTCAAGATGCCCTGTTAGGAAGCGTCACTGTCGGCTAAACTAGGCCTAGGGCCTGTCAGATATAAATGTGCACGAAAGCAACTCTCGCTTGACTGAAATTCCCACACATTTATTATGTCCACATGGTTTTAAATACTTAATTTGGCCCACAATGATTTTCAGACGTTTGTGTCTTCTATAGAGGGGTGTGGCTTTCAACTCCAGTGATGTGACCAGAAAAACATTTTCTAAACGTCGAGAATTCTGTTTTTGTAATTTTTTGTGCCATTTTAAGCTCATTTCCTTCCTCTCCCTCGGATAACTATCTGGAAAGTCTCGTGAGAACTACGCAACCAACGTAGCTAAAAATATTGTGCCGCATGACTTCGGAGCGTTTTGTTGCTGCACCTCTATATTGCAAAGTGCGCAGTTAGCGTAGGAGCGTCGTCTGCTCTTGCGCTCTGAACGCCTGTTGCCCGCAATCGTAGACTGACGGTCGTTGCAGCGTGAGCTTCGTCAAATGTAATCGGAGGTCTCCAGTAGGCGATCAGTCAGCTGACATCAGAGCGCGACTTGTTTGCAGACGCGCGCAAAAGTGGAGGCAGATGGCCGCGCAACTTGGGTAACTAAGTTTGTACTCGTACTCGGGGCCCAGTCCATACAGGTGGGTGCCACGCTCATATAGGCAGAGCCCGAGCCATTTTGCCCTATCAGGAAGGAGTAAGGGCCGATTTGGAACAAAAACAGATTGGAATAGCTTTACGTTATACTAACCTTGCTGCCCGTGAACGCAAGTATTGTTATTCAGGCATATTCTGGGTGGAAAACCTTGTCGGATGCGGTCCGCGAGCGTCTCGCGGTCCTTTGATGTTTCATCGATGAGAACACTCAAGCAAGCACACTGCCATTTCAAATGAGTTGAACAAACTGAGGAGGCTCCGGCACCTCGCAGCAGCGGGACTTTTGCCGCATAAACCTGGCCATTCAATTGTTTGGACGCAGAGACCATATTATCGATTCCTCCTGGACTTTATTAGATCTGCAAATCTTCTTTCATTCACTACTTAATCATCGTTATTTACCCGCATCCCATACGGCCTTAGGCATCAACCCTCGCATTTAAAAAAGAAAGTGTCACTAAATGTGACTACCAGCGTTACTACTGCCATCCACAGCACATGTAATCTGTAAAAGGTAACAAGTTTGTAGACACAAATACTTTCTACTGCCGCCGGGAAACGAGTTCGATCGCGCTGTGGTGGTAGTGGGCAAAGTTTCGTTTTCGAAGGGTGAAAATATAAGGTGACTAACAGTTACATATCGCGTGAGGGCCATTATAATTTAACGCTCCAAGCAATAAAGCGTGGGATTCATAAAGAATTTGCTTTCCCGAATTTTCGGTACATTGCACAATGTGATGCAGTAAAGACGTACTATGGAGCGATGTTGAGGCATGAGAGAGGATCCCAATTTCAAAGTTATTTCTCTCTCAAATATCCTTGATTAGAACTGGAAAGATTTGCAGCTTGCGTAGCCACCATAAAACGTTTTAAGCCCTTAAGAATAGAACGCCTTTGGCGCACTCATGTTGCTGCATGGTAGTTTTTACACAGTGCATAATTCGCGCAGACACCCGTACTGCGCATTTAAGGCGTTCAATGGTGTGTAAATGGCATATTTTGTAGGTTACGCCTTGTAAGGGGGTAGGGGTATCTTATTTTGTCAATGCACAAACATTGACGACGGCGTTACAAAATTATGTCTTTCATAATCGTTGTCTTGAGATGATGCATAACTAAGAAACATATATTGCTCACTAGCACATGGAAGTGTTCAGAATATATTTTGCTAATGTCCGCAGATGACCTGGTATTTGTGCAAAATACACAGGCGCTCACCGATACAATCCATGCACTGTTACGGACGTATACGGCTATATGCAGGGTGTTTCACGTAACATATGAGCCAACGATTTAGAAAAAGTGGTAAACCGCGACTGAATCAAAGCAGTGGCACAAGGTGTGACGTTAGGTGGCGCTCCTTAGGGTATTTTTTTTTTATATTGCGCTTGATTAGTTAACTAAGATCAATGATGCAAAAAAAAACTGTATTCGCTTTAGGGCCAAGTGCATTTCGTTACGTTGTATAGGGCAGCAGGTGGCAACCTACCTGCTGCATGGTGATTTTTTCCGGCGTTTAAAGAAAGCCCGCGAAATACAAAATAAAGCCACGTGACTGCGCTCGTGCGCTATCCTACTGCAGCACTCTCAACCGTGTGTCGAGCCTATCAGAGACGACAGCGCTTTCTTTCCGTGGGCCACGATTCTATGTGCCACAGTCAAAGATGCTGACGCACCGTGAAGCCGATGCCGAGAGCCGCGACCGCTCACTTCGTATGTACGGTCCGCGCGCACGGTTCTTTCGCGCGAAGTGCGGTCTAGAGCGCCGCAATACGGTAGCGCACGAGCGCAGTGACGTGGTTTCATTCCATATTTCGCGGGCTTTCTTTAAACGCCGTAAAATAAATATATCGGTCGTTTTGGAATGCCCTCCAACGTAACGAAACACACTTGGCCCTAAAGTGAATATTAAAAGTTTTGCATAATTGATCTTAGTTAATTAATTCAGCGCAATGTAAGAAATATCCTAAGGAGCGCCACGTGACGGCTAACAATATGTCGTTGGTTTCATTCAGTTACACTTAACCACGTTTTTATCAATTCTTTGGTTCATGTTACGTGAAACACAGGCACGTAGCCCGGGGGTACATTGCCTTTCTCCGCCACCTTGTTAAGGCGGTGTGTCAGCTGGTGAATGTAGGGCAGTGCCACGCATCTAGCCCGCCCATGAGCTTGTCGCTCAGTCGTCGACGCCTCCTGATCACCAGCTTTGACCACTTTTGTCAGGCATTCAGCCACTGAGGAACCCTGCTTTTGTCAGGCGAACTGCCTGTATATGTACACTTTCATGAACCCCCTGTGAAAATGCGGAAGTTGCTACATCGGCCAAACTGGCCGGTGCATCAACGTTCGTCTAGTGGAGCACACGCTGCTTGTCGAGGCACCATCGGGATCTGGGCACTTGGCGGCACATTGCAAGCACTGCGAGAGTGAATGCATGCCGGTCTTTGAGAAGACTCAAGTGATTACTTCTAGCACATGTAGATCAGTGAGAGCGTGAAATACTCGAGGCCTTCCTTATCCATCTGGAAAAACAGGCCTGCGTCAGCAAACCAAACTTATCTTTGACAGCAAAGGATATAAAATTCTTGCACATTAGGGTGTCATTGGGCATGCGCTATTGGGCACGCGTATTTTTGCCTATATATTTGTGTCCTCCTGAGAATAAAGCCAGTTCATGTCTAGCGTTCGGTGTGTCTCTTTCATGTTCTTGTCCGTGTCCTTTTTTTATGCGCTAATGCAATGTCCCCTTATACGAATAACCATCAACCAACTAGCCCAGCTTTCTGCCTTAAATAAATATACCTAACCTTTCGTTGTTTTTTCAATGTCCGTCAACAGAACAAAATCATCGTGTGGGCAGATCCTGGTGATAGCGCAGATAGGGTCCAAGCTCAATGGCACGAACCCCTGTGGGCTCGGGAACCTGTAACGCGCCCTTCGAAATCTTCGGGATGGGCCCACGTGTGGGGAGTGCTTAACGTACGCCTGCTTCACCTCCGCTGCGGGTCGGCCTGGCATTGCACTACCTTCGGGATGGACCTACGTATGCGGAGCGCTGAACGCATGCTTCAGCTCCGCCGCGGTTGGGCCCGGAATTGCACCATCTCCCGGATCGGCCCACGTGTGGGGAGTGCTTAACGCCGGCTTCACCACCGCCGCGAGTCGGCCTGGCATTGCATTACCTCCGGGATCGGCCCACGTATGGACAGTGCTTAACGCCTACTTCACCTTTGCCGCCGGTAGGCCCGGCATTGCACTATACTTCAAGCCGACCCGCGGCGGAGGTGAAGCACTTTGCTTTTCGTTTGAGAGCTTTGACTGTCGTCAGCTCTCGCTGCGATTCCATCTTCACAGAGTGGAATGATTGTCAATTTTTTCACTCTTTTTGGATGGCGGTAGTTATCGGCACCTTCTGGGGTGTGAAGGCCTGTTTTCTCATAGATTCGGTGCCCGCGCGATTAACTCCAGATGAGCTCAGTTGTCACCATCTATTCAACGATCACGCGCATCGCTGATGCTTCGTTAGTTCAACCTTTTTTGTTTGATCCAGGGACCAGGAAAGGGATTCGGTTCGCAGTCAGCAGGTGCGTACGCTCGTGGAACGAGTTGCCGCCGGAGAAAACGCCAGTTGCGTTTAACTTTTCCTTTTGCTTCATTATTTCCTCGAGTGACGGCTCGCCGCGACGCTGGCATATCCTCGAAACCATATACCCGTGATAGAGGTTAGATAAGGTGCAAAATAAAATCATGCGAAACAGCGTCCATCATCACACCCTGCAACAACCGTTAAACTCAGGAGCAATGTGACTGTCACCCGTTACCTCGTCTGGCTTTTCTCTAATTGTACAACACTTTTCGCGCGAAATTGGCAACTGGAAACAAGAGTCGCAAGGAGTTGAAAAATTAAACGATCTACTCAGGGAAAGAGCCAAGGCAACAGCCAAACAGGAAGGAAAAGCGAAAATTAACAAATTTAAGCGGTTTTTGTGAAAATATTTGTCGATCAACATCTTTTTATTTAAAAAGGAAGTAGGGAAAACACGGCCGGAAGTGGAGAATAATTCCATGTGTTCAATGACGCTTTCACAGTTATCAGTCGAGCCGCCTGACATAGCCACTTCTCTGCTGTGCTGGGTGTTTTCCTAACCTTCTGCGGTGGGCGAACCGCAGCGCTCTACGCGGTTGTGCGGGACTGGCGGCCACGCATCGTTACGCACCTTCCCGAATAACAACACGGGTCGGTCTCGGCACTCAAATTGATCGAGCAGTAGACGAGGGATCCAAAGAACTGTGGTTGTACCGAAAATATACATTTCTCCATAATTCTTCCAGAGCTAATTCAAAAAACGCTACTAGAAATCTTTATTTTGCACTTTCGCTTGTTAACTTATTTTTGGCAAGGTTCTTCCTGCGCACCTTTCATTCGCGATTACATTTGATGTGGTTGTCATTTGTCATTTAACTGTTATTACTTACTGCACTTGCTATTACTAATTCCCATATTTAAAGAACAAATTATATATTATTTTTATTTTAAACCTATATATTGTATACATAATATATGAAATGACGAATACGTTTTATTGTACGGCCGGGAACATGTTTATGAAACGAGAAATAGACACTTTATGAAAATGTATGTTTTATATATCATATGAAATGGTCAATGCGCAATTACCGTACATAGGGAACCTATTTTTTTAAGTGACGAAGATATGTTGCCTATGAAGAGTTGAAACGTGTTTTTCTATCTCCATTGCGTATAAAATTAAAGAATTGACTGTCCTTCAATACATAGTATACGTATGACAATATTTTTTTTTGAAAATTCATTAGTCGCATCGCAGGCTTTTAACAATAGATCTGCCCTGAGCAGAAGTATTTCAAGAGTAACGTATTTGAAGCTACGCTCGCTTATACCTACAGAAAGAACGTTTACGACAAGCATGCTGCAGGTGAATGATGCCGAGAGTCGGATAAAATCCGTACTCACAAGTGACATGATTGAAAAGAACGGTTCGTGCTGAAAAAGGCGCAGGCTGAGGCTGCAGTGTGCCGCGGTTGTTCGGTGCAGCGGCGGCGAGTGCCGAGGAAGGCATACCTTATGAAAGGCACAGTACTGTGCGTTGATCGATATATCGAATATCCCTGCTCATGGAGTTCGATATAGGCGTGCGATTCTTCCGTGCTTGTACGCGGAAATTCAACGAGATGTTCTTGCTGATCGATATTGACAATAATTCGAGATATCTCTGTTCTGTATACATAAGCGGCCTCCACTCTAATGTGCAGAGTCCTTGTGCAGGAGAAGCTCGATGTTGTCATTTCCCTATATACGCCGCATCACACGAGGCAGCTCTAATGCAGGACTATCATCATCACTGTATCGATGCGCGATCTTCTGCAAACGTTGGGATGACGGAAACGTCAACAGCATTTACATTTGCGTCACTGGCCTGCTGGGTAAAACAGTTATATTTGAACTTTATCTTACTATGTGTCCGTATAGGCAATGTTATTTTAATTAATATTTTGTCAACGCCGATGTTTAATACACTAATCTGTTTCTGTCGTCGAAGAAAAAAAGAAAAAAGCATCCCGAATCCTGTTGTCGACTGTGTATTTCAATCCATGCGGCAACTATAATCGGTTTAGAATGATGCTACATCTACTGCGTATATTGCCGCCCATTCGGTTTTGCTGGGAACACGAGAGGCCGCTTTCTTTTTCTTTCTTATTTTTGTCAGTCCACATCTAGCAGCTCAGCGCACTTCGTGCATTTATTCCTACACAACGAGCAGGTACATACATTGTACATGCAATCGCCAAAGTTACCT
Organism: Dermacentor variabilis; assembly: GCF_050947875.1. Classification (NCBI taxonomy): domain Eukaryota; kingdom Metazoa; phylum Arthropoda; class Arachnida; order Ixodida; family Ixodidae; genus Dermacentor; species Dermacentor variabilis. The sequence goes on along the minus strand of NC_134570.1, from coordinate 20,150,558 downwards.
CCGTACAATGGTGCATCAAGTAGAGCAAGCACATTAAAAAACTTAATAGACCAGGGAAACTGCTAAGCAGGTAGCGAGAGAAGCTAAAGTCGGTGCTGTTAGGGTTGGCGTCTGACACCACGTGGCGACAGGTCATTCACCCGACCTTCTCTGAACCGGAGCCCACGTGCACCGGAGGGGTCATTCACCCGACCTTCTCCCCGGATTCGTCGATGAGAGGATCGACTTCTCCTCCCGTGCTTGGTATTGCGGAGGAGGGGCCCTCTCTCCGTGCCTGTCACGTGTCATCGATGGAAGCAAGATCCCGCCCACACTTGTAGAGAGCTATTTAAGGGGCTCCGAAATGTACTTTTGATATACTTCTTACTTGAGACTTCATACTTCATGATTTCCTTATTTTCTTTCAACTACCTTTGAATAAACCGTGCAAGTTTCGCACTAGCAAATCGTCTCGCCCCTGCTTGGTCGCCATGATCTACCGGATGCCTGCAGCCCGCCGACAACGCCACGCTACCCAATAAGTAACGTCGGTCGAGCTTCGTTAGGCAGGCGCCGCTACTTCTCGGCAGCAGTACGGTACGCTACCCTGGAGTACGCAACAGTGCCTAGTGGCTTCAAGTCAACGAATGCCCCTTAAGAAAAGACGTGCTGAACTGTGCACGTTTACAAGCTTTTGTAAAAGTTATGATTATCATCTCTATAGGAGGAAATAAGATCACGTTTCTAGCTCATAAGACGGCTTGCACCCTTGCATATGCTTTTTCAACAGCTGTCACACACATTAGGCGCATAAACTTGCGTTAAGTTGCGGTAACTGTTTCTGGACTCGCGAACTGTTCATGAGAGCTATTTCCTTAAGCACTTTTTGTATATCGCTGCGACTTTATTCTTTGCAAAGCCTTTCTCAGCTTTTTATCGCACGTTGAAGCACACGACATCCTTACACGCACTTATCTAAATGTAAGAGCGAGGGAGGGCGGGGGTTGACGCAGAGTTTATTGCTCATCTATAGCAGCGCTTAGACGGGCCGTTATCGGCTGGTTTGTCTGCTACCACAAAAGGAGCCCTAGTACCGAAAATGGGAACGACGTGACCTGCAGTCGACAATACTTCCAGCCGACTTCGCATACTTTCGCCTAAAATGCACGCTGCGCAATCTACAGTCGGCAGTATCTCTGAGCTCATGTCCACTCTACATATTCGAAACTTTGTCTCTCAAGTGCCTATTGCAGTGTAAGGTGGAGTTGGTCGTATACACTGTCGAAGAAAGAGACTTCTCGTGTTCTTTTTCTCTGACATTGCTAACAATTGTTCAGGCAGATGGTGAGAGGCCCTCAAAAGCTCAACGAAGATTGATAACGCAAACAATATTTTACTGGGTATTATTGCCAGGTGCGTTGCTATAGCTGTAGTTAATGCTGCCAAGCCTTGTAGAAAAAGAATTGATTTCTAAACACAAAATAGCGCCCCTGTAAAACATCGAAGGTTTATGCACTATCTGTACAAGTAACAATTGTAATAACAATAAAAATGAAACGCTCATATAACTGCAACTGTCGGCGATCGCTAACTGGCTTTCGGGCCTATCGAGATCGCATTAGGCGTACGAAACTATTACAAATCGCACCCCTCATTGCACGCACATACGCCTTCGCAATAGCTATGGCCACGGAGCGCCAATATATATATAAAAGAAAGAAACCACTACAACCACAACAACAACAAAAAAGCACACACACAAGCGTTTCCGTCTCCTTTCGTTAGCTTTGTATGTTCCTCCTCTTTTGTGCATGTGTGTGGCAAGCTTAACAGGCGTGCCGCGGGCAGAAGCGGAACAAGCCCCTGCCCGCCGTTTCGCGCGCGGGGTGCGGAGAGCGTGGGCGCCGCTCGTCCCCGGTGAACCACCGGGCCGCGGCGGAGCGAGGCGGCGGAACGGCATGATGGGGGGTGGAGGGGTGTAACGTCTTGCTTCATCTCGCGCTCACATTTCTGACCCCCTCGCTGTGTAGCCTCCAACACGACCCCAGCCCCTCACAAGCCGCTGCTGTTTCTTTTGTTCGCGTCGAGGAAAAAGCTCAAACACACAGGAGGGGGAACACTGCGGGCGTCCGCGGCCATTTCGTCGCTGATCCATTACCATCCGCGCAGCCGGCAGTCCCCGCAGCTACAGCCCCACTTCCCCACCCCTTCAACCTCGCACACGATCTCTCCCTGTTCGGAGAGAGGGCTGCAAGCCGCACTGGCTGGCACTGGTGCGCAGCATTCGTACGACTTCCGCCCTTGCGGGAAGAACCGAAAATCTGCGCCCACTCGATGCCAAAGGGGGGGGGGGGGGGGGGTCAATACGGGGATGGGGAACGAGGCCGACGGCGGCGCAGCTTGCTTGCACAGAACGGTAGTATTTATACACTGAGCAAGCGCCCAACCTCTCGGCGCCCCGCCTGCTTGCGTACGCGCGGCGAAAATCAATTCTCAGCACGTGACAGCATTTCCCCCCTCTTTTTTATCACCGAGTGTTACCTTCGTTATGATACTACACGAGCGCTGGCATGGCCCTTCTGGTCTGACGCTGCTGCGTGCTTGGAAAGTGGCCATGCATGGCCTGGGCCTTTAACCCGATTTTGCCGACAACTGCTGCGTCATTGGTACGGTCGGGTTTCAGAGTCGGTTGCAGGGCGCTAACTCAACCACCGCGAAGTATTACAAGACAGTTTCACTGTTTCCTGGTGCTGCCTTGATGTTAAAGCTGCGTTTTGCAGCTGCACGGTTCCTGAAGCACGGCCAATGTGAAGTGGTCTGAGGACCGTTCCATTTAATAAAGCAAACCATTATAACGTCCCGTATGAAAGACTAGCCACGAGGGGAAGGGGTGGATGCACGTAGTACGTGCGCTATTACTAAGTCCCGACTCTCTGCCAGCCAATGATACTTCCTCGGCACCGCTGAACGAGGTCAACAATGATTGGCGGTGTCCACTGGCGCAACCCGGAAGGCTCCGTACCGAAAAGAGCGTCCAATCTCATTAGTTCCTATCAGACCGTGGGTCCCATGCCGGCAAAGTAAGCAATGAAAGCGCGCTTGCGTCGCAGTGAATTCGGTTCGATCGCTCGATGCCCGCATATGAAGTGATCGACGCTAACCTGCGCTTAGGTTCAAATGTGGTCGTGTCCGCAATTTGCGTACTTGGATTTAGCGAGCGCTCATTTTTGCAACACGAGAGCGTATACGTGCCAAAGGCTGGCAAGTAGACTGCTCACTATTTTAGTGATGCTAACAGATGAAGGGAACGAACGTACGCTTGAAATGGCTGGAAACACAAGCTGCAAGGGGAAAAAATTGTGGGCTTTTATGTGCCAAAACCACGATATGATTATGATGCACGCAGCGGCAAGGGAAAAAAGAAATATACTCCAACACATACGCCTGAATTACAGGGGCCGTTTCGCAGACATATGTAAGGTACTTCTTTTGTAGCTTTTTAAGTGCGCGCGCTGTGTGAAGCTATGACAACGACCCAGTCGTCAGTAGAAGAGAGGTCTTCCGCAGGGCCGCCGCATACGAGCAGCGCGGCAAGCGCCGTCGTATGCAGTCACGCAGGTTGAAAACGACGAGAGAGGACGAAAAGAATGAAGAGAGAAGCGAGCGGCTGTTTGCACACGCTGAGAACGGCGATAGAGCGCCGGTGCGACGGCAAGTGCATCGGAGGAGATTCTCGTGGCGGCGGATCTCCACAGACGCCTAAGGCAGCGACAAGCGGCAGCCGTAAGAAAACAAAAATGCCGGGTCGCTCGCCGCTGTGGCGGCGGGAAGAGGGGGCGCGTTTAATTGATCTCGTCCAGGCGCGGGAGAGGAGCGCTCTCGAGTTAAACAGGCGCGGGAACAATTTCACTCCTCAGAAGCAGCAGCGGCAGCCGCAGAACAAAACGCCGCGAAGGAGAGCGAAATAATCAAGAAAGAGGCGGCACGCAGGGGCCGCCCTCTTTCCGCTTTACGAGGGATAAATAAATGCCGTCTGCGTCGCCTCCATAACACGCCACGCGGCTCTGGAAGAAGATAAAAATAAGAGGGGGTCTCTCACTGCGGGGAGGCGCTCCTCCGCGGCGGCGGCGGGAGGGTTCTCGGGGCCAGGTTCTGAACATTTGTTCAACATCAACACTACACGCTCAAGTGCTCATCAAAGGCAACATCAAGCTCTGTATAATTATCTTGCTTGGGGCGCTGATCGGCGGCCTCTCCCTCCTCGCCACCCTCCTCGGTTCGGCCGTCTCGCGCCGCCGCTCTCCGGCGGCAGCGCTGAAATGGAAATCGTATTAGCGCCGCGAGGCGGGCGCTTGGGAGGGCGGAGCGCGTCGGTGACTGCGTGACTTTGACGGCCCGCTGTCAGGCAACGCACTCTCAACGCTGGAAAGCTGCAGGAGGCGGAGCGCGTCGGTGACCGGAGACCCACGTGGGCGCTCCGCCCACACGCTCTGTTCCGCGACCAGGGACTCGGGGATGAGGGGGCCGCGCTTCTCCCAACGTTTTCTCGTGGAAAGCGGCTCTAAAGCGGTGCCAGCGCGGTCGAGCTGACGCCTGGGAACAGTCATGTTTGTTGATTAAGCCAATCTCTGGGCTCCGCAATCGCTCTTCGCCGTTCGGCAGACCGCGCGTTTACGAAAGCCGGCGCGCTCCCAACAACTGCGCCGACTAGGACGACCCGGGAAGTGGTGCCTCGCGGGTGAATCTCCTCAGCTTGTCCGCTGGTGCTTGTGGTGCGTGATGTGTCTTCGTTGGTGTACCAGGTAGTGCAGGATACTAGCCAGTCGGATACGGCCATGACGACGCGCCAGCGGCGGGCATCGTAGCGGCGGCGGGACGCCTCTTCGGATGCGAGGCTGACCCGTCATGTACCCGGCTAGACATCCCGTGAGCTCAGCCATGCCTGTCACGGTGAGTAGTAGTAGTACAACATTCGCAGAGTGCGCTTGCGCGCACGTGACCGCACACCAGGTTGGTTAACATTCGTTGTAGCGCAGACGGGGTAGCAACGCGCGCAGAAATAACTGCGATCGCATCAGCTCGTTGTGTTATGTGCTTTTGTATTCTTCTAGCCTCCGCTACGTGACATGGTCATGCTGCGGCTCCCATTGAAACCCATTTCTCTGCGAGCTGTCAATCAGTTTTCTGGCTTTGTTCTTTTGAGTGTTGTTTGCATCGCTATTCTTGCCTGCGCAATCGTGACGTTGCCGCTAGGAATACGCGTTCTTATTGTTTTGTTTTCGCATTAGCTGTGCAGGCGTCTGGCAAGAAGCCGGGGCAACATCACTGTTGTGTGACCGAAGTAGTTCACTGCTTGCAACGGCCGTTGTTATTTAGGCTTAGGCAACCCGTCTAAAAGTTCTTACTTGCGGTTATCGCCGATAGGTGCCGCCACATGTCAGGCCTGCGCGCAGATTGAACGAAACGTCCTTTCGGCGCTCGAGTTTGATCTGAATGTGCATGTCATGCTCTTTATTTATGCGCTGGCTCTTTTGCCACATCGCGAGTCTCGGTACGCACCGTGCATTCTCGGCGTAACAGCTGCGCTCTCTTTTTTTATTATTCAGAAACCGTGCTCCACTACCACGTAACGCCCACTCTAGACCGCCTGCGTTTTCTTGCATTTCGAATGCAACACGGTTTCTTAGCCTCCAATCGCATAATTTTCTACTTTTCTCGACCGCTACGTAGTAAAGAAATAAAAAGAAAACGACAACACTGTGATCATGGTTTGTGAAATGCCCCGAAATTGAAAGCGATTTAAACTGATAAATCAAGGTTATAAACTTGCTTAAAATTTGCTGTTTATTTTTTTCAGCAGATTGTTGCACATCATGTCCTGATTCTATAACTGTATTACACATTGGGTTTATCTCTTGTATTCACCCGAAATAAATAAAGTTGGCTCTGAAAGAGCAAGGTTCGAGCGTTTAAAGGGATACTAAAGAGAAAAATGATTTCTTTTGCATCAGTAAACTACCTTTCTACGACACCAAAAACACCACTCTTACCACGATAAGACGCTTGGTAAGCCAGCAAAAGCGCAAGAACGAAAGACTGGTGGCGACGCCTCCTTGAGATTCCCGCACCTGGTCGCTGTGACGTCATGGATTTTGATGGCAGCTTCTAGGGCCTACCTAAGCATATAGCGGTACACATTGACTACATTGCGTTCTAAAGGAACCGAATATTAAACATGGCAAGTTTCGGGGACCTTTACTCAGCGAACGCGGCCCAAATGCGAAAACATACTTTGGTATCCCTGACGTCACACTGACATACGGGTGTTGGGGTGTTGGTGCGAAATTCAAATACTGATACTTCGACCTTCATGTTCTCATCTAATAATCAAACTATTATTTTGAAATGACTGCCTGCAGAGTTCTCAAACGATGCTTGATTAGTCTAAACTGATTTATTGTTTTGCTTTAGTGTCCCTTTAAGCATTTAGCATACATATACCTAAATATATCCAGAACCTTACGTCGATTCCGACGGCTAAAATTCGCCTAGTGTGACCTGCCACGGTTCACTTTGGGCGGCAATATAATGGAACGGATGCCAAATGCCCGAGACGCGACGTGCCTAATCGTCACGCTCGTCAACATGAACAGACTTGTCAGTCGGGTGTATGGGACGGGATTATGCACCAGTGTTAACTCCTACTCTCCTTTGCCCTACGTTCAACCATTCTACGCCAAAGTGGTTTCCCTCCATGTTCCTAGTGGTTTCTCTCCATGTTTCTCTGTGTGGGTTGACCCGACGTGACCTACGTTCACCCCCTCTGCGCCAAAGAGTGTTTTCTCTCCGTGTTCCTTTGTATGGGCTGACCCCACGTGTCCTGACAAGGCCCTCTACCAGGCAGCAAAAGAGAATGTGCTTGCCCGGATGGTGGAGGGTATAAGGAGGCCACCGAGCCGCCACACGGAGCCAGATCTTAGCTCTGCCCTTGCGTGCAGGAGCAGGCACGCCGGACGTTTCTATATTCTTTTTTTGTCTTGGAGTGCACTGCCCAGCCGTAATGATGTATTAAGCTTATTTTATTGTTTCTACATGACATCGCCTTCCCTGCTGAACCCTCTCCAATGGTGAACCTGGTTCAAGCTCCAAGCGGACGCTGTTGACGGTCGCCGAAAGCCCCCCCCCCCCCTCCTTGTAACAACTCGTGACAGCCTTACCAGTCCATATAATTTCTATCGCAATAAAAAGAGCTACATACTTCCGCGCGCTTTGCCGGCCATTTTTTTTCTGAATGGCGTTGTCGTACGGCACTCGCTTGATTGGTCGACTCTCGTAGGGGGAAGGCGCTGTCTTTGTTTTCTCTGGTCCCGTCCACCGCCCTACGAGGGCGTAGGACGAACTCGAGTGTGTCATGTGCTCGTCTATTCGATCGCTGGAAATTAATAGTCCTGCGAGCCTGCTCTCATCCCAAGTCGATGTCGCCGATATCGCAGACGTAAAGACGCTCGAAAGTGACGCGTTTTTACAGCTTCCTCGGCGATTTTTACTGCTCGCCTGCTTGAGGGAGGTTCAGTAAGTTCAGACGTCCTTATCCCGCTGTCTTATCAGGCTTACTAGCTCAAAGGACCCTGCAAAGGCCCCTTCGTTTCTTTTTCTTATTTATCTCTCCGAGGAAGCGGTACCAAAACGAATGCATTCTGGCAGCAAAGAGGTAGTAATAAAGAAAATAAGATGGTACATGAACATGCGCGTATATACTTCAAATATCAAAACACGAAGTTCTCAGTACGAAATCCCAAATGTTACGGGGCGTGGAATCTGCGAGTGAAAAAGCTGAATTTCTTCGAAGCCTGGAGGCTGCAATACCGGCAGACATACGCATCCACGCCCTGCGTGCCCGCAGAAGTTCATGTTTGTCGCGAGACCACGCCCCCACGATTTCTTTATTCACGGCACGCTGTCTCCTGCGCTGTGGCATTCGCACGCCGGAGTCTATTGCGCTTACTTCCTTCAGCGTGTTTCTGTGCAACCGATTCATGTCTCATTCGAAAATGACGGCAGCCATGGAGCTGTTTTTGTGAACTGATGATGATATTGAGTGGATTCCCCTTTCAAACGGGGCCTCGGTGGCACGTGCTACCCCATTCCAGCGTACTATTGTAGGTTTTCTTCTTTTTTTTTTCAACTTTATTGTTACAATATACGACACGGCTTTCGTGTGCACGCAGCATGTCTATACGAATTGCTCAAGCAAGAGTTCTACGAAGCAAAAGCTGTTAGCGGCGTTCTCAGTGCAGTGTCATCCAACGCGGCCTCAGTCACGGGTAAAGTTAAATCGACACGGGAATTTTATGCCGTGTAGTACGTACTACAAAGTGTCTACAGGACGCCCGTAGTGGCAATAGAACATACATCGAATGTTTTACCTTCATGTTAGTTTGGGGCAGTTGCCCCTATCGGGGGGGGGGGGGGGGGGTAGATGTTGATTTAATGTCTCTTCTTTTTGTGAATGGAGCGAGGTTGTATTGATAATGGCCCCTTCCCGCAGTGTGGTCGGCGCCTGTATATCCCAACATATACATTGCCTGCCAATTTGTGTTCAATAGGTGCAAGGTACTCCTTGTTTACGAGATACGTGTAGTAACATAGAAGTGCTTAGTCAGGACAAAAACATCACCCTCTAGTAAAGGGACTCTGATCGTGAGAATGATCACGCGCGTGCTATGTTCAGTAGTGCGTTTTTAGCTTGCCGTTATCGTTATACAGTTCCCACATCGGCCAGCTATAAATCTTAGCGCTTGGAAGGGCTTATAGCTACCATGGTCGCAGCTGACATGTGGCGGATATCGTAGCGGGAATGCAGTTCAACGGTATCGGTATGCCAAAACTATCCAATGAACCTGTACGTGTCTGTGATGCCGTCACACAACGCATCTTGTCTTTTACGACCTATTATTCGTACTGAACGGTCCTTGTTGCAGAAGCGAACTAGGTGCGGGTCCGCTGACCTCAAACATCGTTAGTTAATGTAAGGTGAAATGCCTTGCTTGCAGAATGCGTCTCGACTAAAATTGCGTCATAATAATATTATTATTAATGTAAGCGTACATAAACACCACACAAAGAGGAGGGGAGGGGACTAGCAATTGTTTCCTGAAAGGGACACCATGCCCACACGCTTCGAAATATACATGTGTGTTGAAGTTTTACTGGACATGCGGACCGACCTGGCAAACTTCACCTGAGAATGTGGGTGTTCTCGAGATTTGTGTTTTCTCCAGTTCACTTCAGATAAATAGCAGCGTCGAACAATGCACCGTGCTCGATATCAGTGGAGCCCGTTCTCTTTTTTGTGACACATTTCACTTCACAACCATTATCTTCACACCAAGGCGGGCTCTGGAAGGTAGACAATCCAGCTGCTTACATCTTTCTCTCTCTCTCTCTCTCCTCTCATTTCATAAATCTACGTTTACATGAGCGGTGCGTTTGTGAATGAGTTGCGATTGCTCGCGTTTTCGTCATCTCAGCGGTCGGTAGAGTGAATGAGTAAAGGCTTTGACGGATGACCTTGTTACGCAGCCACGAGCCCCTGGGCCCTGGCGACTTCTTCAGCTTTCTTGATGACCTTGCCCTGCAGGTCAGGGTCGGAACTGAGCAACATGGCCTCCCACTGCTCAATATTACTTATTTCGTGATTTGTGTGATTTTCGGCTGGGCACGACCACATAATATGGAACAGATCAGCTTTTTTGCTTACAATGCTTACATGTATTAGGGTATTGGTCCGGGTAGTAGTAGTGATAGGCTACGGGGTCGGGGTAGGTGTTCGTCTGAAGTCCTCTCCAAGCTACTTCTTGTCGCTTGTTAAGCGATTTGTGTGCTGGCGGGTACGCTGCCCTGGCTAACCTATAGTGCTGAGTTATTTACTGGTAACTGACCATGCGACCATGAGTGGTCGGTATAAACCTCGGCGCGTAGATGCGAGGAAAATGAGGCATTCGTGATCGACCTTTGGCTTGCTGCGTAGCGTTTTCTGTCCGCAAGAGATGTCAGCTGAATAGGAAGACTGCCAACGAACCGAGGAGGAGGCGTGCATCCGCTGGCCATAGAATAACGAGGAACTGTGTAGTCCGACGCAAGCTTCGAATTTTACTAAACACGTAGAGAATAGGAGAACACATGTACACTACAACACTGAAATCAACGTATATGACTCCTTGTGTTAGGCGCAGGTTGGGTATAACGTCCAGGAGCTACGTAGTGGTTCATATTCAGTGATATGAACTGCTTGTCTATAATGATGGGGGTAGCACACGCTCACATGTTCGTGTTACATATACGCTAGCCAAACAATTAATCTAATAACTTTTGTCTATGGAGGCTTCGTCCGACCCGTTTATCATCGTCACGACGATAGCAGAGTCGCTTATTCTATAAACAGACTCGCTTATCTTCCGAGCTTGCAAACCGGGCCGACCTATCATCAGCTTCGCCACGCCACTCCTCACAAATACAAACACGGCGTCCTCAGGGCGAACTGGCGGGCATGTCAACGAGTTTCGCTTCCTGCAAAGTTCGTGTTTGCCGTTTAGTAAACGCAAACGTGCAGCGCATGCGCGCACGTAGGATGTGCTCTAGACTGTCACGTCCGCGCAGGACATGCTTTGAACATCTGCCGCACTGAGAGTGCGATCTAAACGCCCGCCTGTCTTAAAAGCGAGACATTGAAAGACCGAAAAAAAAAAAAGATATGGAAAGAAAAATCTGGTGAGGGCGGGAGGCTCCACGCTTTTATTGCGCTTCGCGGAGTGGCGCTCTCCTTTGTTGCTGAATCGACTCTCGGAGCAGGTGACAAGAGCCATGCCGCTCACCTGCCGTATTCACTGGGGTTCGTGCACTCGGCCTCCTACCGACGGTTGTCGCCATGTCAAAACGCGCGGATATTACTACGTTTCTATGTTCCATGGTCTTAGCAGTGAGATCAGAGCGCTTTCTTCGCAAAAGGCATCAAGTTTTAACCCGTACGCGCCGGTACGAAATAGACTTTTTTTATTTTCTAACCTAGAAAAACGGCACATTTCGCTGTGGTCGCTACTGGCATTTATCATGCATTGTGTATGCATTTATTTTGACCCACTACGCCACTGTAATGGTTTGTTTTGTGATCATATTGCGTAACTTGATCTGTGTTTACATTGCTTGAAAGTGAACAAGTCATACCCGACTTTAAACTCTGTATTTTGTAGTGCAGACACGAAGCTTTAAAAAAAATGTAATAGGTAAAGGTCACGCGACCGACCTGCACAATAAGGGTGCCAACTTTTTATTTGAAGCGGCGAACAACAACAACAACAACAACAACAAAAATGTACAAGATTCCTGTGGGCATCAGAATATCTTCCTGGGGCGGTGGTTGTCGGACCTATTTTTAACGCTGCTTGAGCGTCGGATTTATATATCGCGTCCCAACAGCGTTCGCAGAAGTTTAATAGGAAGAACGTCTCAACGATGCTGCCGCACCGCGCAACGCGAGTTCGGCAAAATTATCGGAGGACGCTTGACGATTCCGTTCCACACTTTGGACTGGTAGTTACGAAGTGGCGCGCGAGGCCAAACAGTTTTGGAATGCTAGCGTAGCGCAAACAAGGGCCACACGCTAAGGACAGATGAACACACAGAGAAGGCGCTAACTTCTGAACAAGGGCCGTATATGTGTGTCCTCGTTTTGTTTGCGCCAAGATGGCGTATACCAACGAGGCCGCATGGCAAAACAGGCGACGTCATGACGCGGATGGCGTTGGGGACCCGTGCATTGCTCGATCGTGTTTCTCAGACGTCACCTGGTGACTTTTAATAGAGCAGAGAAACGGCGGACGTGACGTCACGTCCACCCGGCGGCTGCCTGAGGCACTGAAGACGATTGTCAGTATAGAGGTGGCTCACACCGCATGTACGTGCACGTGAGGCCGAAACCGCGCTTTGTATATGTGCTGTAAATGTGGCCTACGTAAGAAATGCGTTTCGTGCTGTTCGGTTTCGCTAGCGCTGGCCGGTCGCGGTGATGTAGGCGATGGCGGTCGCAGGTGAATCGGGGGTGCTCTTGTGAACCTGTTCTCATATTCCGTCATACTGTCAAATTGGTCATCTTCTCAGTTGTGATTGGCCTACAGATTGGCAACTCCCTCCCTGATTGGCTAAAAAAATTCAACGTGGCGGAATTCGGGAACATGACGCAATTTGGCTATGTGTCATTGCAATGCATAGAATTGCACACCGGCTGCACGCGTTCGTGCATTGCAGCCAGCGGAATTCGGTACATAGGGTGCCTCGATGTAGGAGAACATCGAGGCACCAGCCATCATATAGAAGCGCAGCCTCGAACAATATTATCCGAGTACGAAGGCAAAAAGAGGTGTGGCTCTTCGACACAAATGAAAACTGGTCAGCTGTAATCCCGTCTAAGAATCGAGTAGTTCTTGCCGAGCACAAAAGCTCTCACAATGACAGAGACGCGGCGCACGTTAGCCGGCTATCTATATGTGTTGCCCCAAGCGGAGATATCGCAGCGACGCTTGGCCTGTAACAAGGGGGAGGGGGTGCGTATATCAGCGGGAATCTTTGCTCTAGATATTACAAGGATATGTGTTTTATGATAACGGGACATATCCTGCCTTTCATATTGCAACTAGGCCTATCAAGCAAGGGAGGAGGTGGTAGCGCGTCTTTTGCTTGCAACAGGTGCGGATCGAAGACAACGGAAAATGCTGCCACTGGGCGTCTGCGGCATAGCTTTCCCTGTCTCCACTTTTTTTTTTTTCTTATCTCGCGTCCTTTTTCTGTCTAGCTCCTGTCCATTCGGCTAATTATCTCTGCGCCGAGAAGCGGCTTTGCCATTTGCGCCGTAAAAGCACGCATGCAGACAGGCGCGCTTGTAGCCTTTACTTTTGAGAAGTGGGGTGTATACAGCACGGTGCACTTATCACATTGCCTTCGGTCATTTAGATCGAGATCCCAGTTTCTTGGTGCTGACTTTGGCGACTTTAGTTCTTGTGCTGCAGTAAGTGTGTGAGGCTATTTCGCGAGTAGACGTCTTTGAGCTCAGCTTATGTGAATCCGTCTCGTCAGTGTGTCATGTTTTGTTACCTAATAGCGACAGTAGCAGTCTTCATTGCACGCAGCTCGCTGCCTACCATCGCGGTGCCTCGCCTATGGATGGCGACGCGTATGAGGAGCGGCAAGGGCGAGCAGCCAGCAATGAAATGGCGAGCTTGTGACGGACACCGGCGACCACTACCTTCATTGAATTACTGGCTCATTGCAAGTTACGAAAGAGAGAGAGGGAAAGCATTTGACGCTGCTTGAATGACGCTGGATGACCTCCGTTTTTTTTTTTTTTAATGCAGTCGGCAATTGAGAATAGTGCGCACTTGGCCAATTTTCTCTCTCGGGGACAAAACCTTGTCGCTTTGTCATAACCGATGCTTAGGGGAATCGGGCAACTGAGGCGTAAGAACGTGTGAAGGAGACTGCGGCAACACAAGGTGTGCAGCGAAGGGCTAAAGGCGGGCTTCCGCTGAGCGCAAGACGTAAGCAAGACGGGACCGGTAATGAATTGACTTCTTAGTCCGCGTTCCTTACAACCTTATTCTGCGGATCCACAAGTCACCGCACACTGACATAAGCTGTTAATAAAAAAAGAGTCGTAACCCAGCCAAGGCCGCAGGGGTCATTGTAATGTGCAATTGCACTCCTGTGACTGACTGTGCACGTGCCCGCAGAGCGCGACACGGCAGAACAGACGGACTCAATTCCTGATAGCAGTCAAAGCTGTGCTACGCGACACGAAAGACGGGCCTGAGCAAGTGACTGCAACACTTTCGTGCGCGCTGTCGCTTCTCCCTGTGAACATTGCGCGCGGTAAACTTGTCTCGGGTTTGATACTGTGGCTCCCCCGCACGTCGATGCCGTTCTTTGGAAGAGCGGTGCTCGCGAAGCAGGCGGGCGTGCGTGTCGACGGCCTCGAGCCGCGTATGTCTTTTCTGCATAAGCGCTCCCTCCTCCTCCCTTCTTGCGGTGCGCCCCGTCTTGTTCGCAGCGAATACACGCACACAAACACACGCGCTCTCTTCTGAAGCGCGCCTTCAGATCGTCGCCTGCTTGGCCGCTTTTTCTCCTCGCCTCCTCGTTTGCGAGCACTCGCCGCGCGCTGCTCGGCTGACGTGAGCCGCCGTCGCTGCTGTTGCGATGATGTAGCGCGCTTTTCGAGGTCGACACGCTGATGGGTCGTCGGCGCTCGCTGCGCGCGGGGAGCGGCGCCGCTCCGCTGGCCGACACCTCAATCGGCCCGGTGCGCGCGGCCGTCGCCGAACGTGGCCTCCCGCGGTGTGTCAACTCTGTCGCAGTTGTGTTCTCCGTGCGTTACTCCTTTTCGGTGCAGGGAGCGAACGTGCACCGAAGGAAGGTAGACTCTGCGGCTCTGCTTCTCAGGCGGCGGCTTGAGCTGCTGTCTCTGTTATGTCGAGATGCTATATACTAGGCAGTGGGTGTTCACTATTGGCAACCTCGTATCAAGGCAGACAACCGTACATTCGTCTAAAAGCTCGCAGTTAGTATTCACCCCTACGTCTTTCAGCACACGTTTGTTGGTTCTGCCCGCTTGTCCCAATTCCGTGTCAGCGAAGTCGGTTTACATTTTATTGCCTTGCTATAATTTCATCGTTTCGCAAACCACGCACAGTAATAAGGTGAGTTGGTGAGAAAATTTAATCTGCGCTGGTCCTTCAGTAACAATGCAGGTAGATATGTAGTCAGAGCCGTATGAGCCGTCAGAGTTTGTGTACGCTGCATTATACGGTAACGAGTGGGGTGCCGGCTCCGGTATTTCTATAGAGAATTTTAGTCTGTCCAGTATTCCGGCAAGCGCGGGCGGTTTGCCGGATAAGCGGGGGCGTAAACACGAGCGGCCAGATAGATTGGTGGCACCAGCTGATGGTGCAAAGCTGAACCACACAAACACAGAGCCAATTACTA
The DNA here is from genome assembly GCF_050947875.1 of Dermacentor variabilis. Taxonomy (NCBI): domain Eukaryota; kingdom Metazoa; phylum Arthropoda; class Arachnida; order Ixodida; family Ixodidae; genus Dermacentor; species Dermacentor variabilis. The sequence goes on along the minus strand of NC_134570.1, from coordinate 20,135,546 downwards.
TATTATGCTTAGCTGCTGGTGTAAATTTTCGACAGCGGCGTCATCGTGTTCGCAATTACGCCGCTGGCGTAAATTTGCACCAGAAGCGAAGCAGGATATAGTAGGTTACTGAAATTAAGCACTGTGTCTGTCTGGTTGAAGTCTATGCCACCAGGCGGCTGCACCGCTCCGGCCGCTCATGCTTACGCCCCCGCACATCCGGCAACCCGCCCAAACCACACCTGCTTGCCGGAATAGCGGACAAGAATAGCGGACAAGACAAGATGACCTAGGGGTGACGAAAGTGACTGACGTCACATCAGACATGGCACCATGCCTGCCTATACGAGCATGGGATAGATTTCCGTGTTCACTCGTTTTACTGAACAAGTACTCATATTGCTCATACTCGTATACTCATAAATACTTTGTTTTGTGCTAAACAAAGTATTTATGGATCCGCACCAATCAGCCCGCCAACGCATTGTGCTGAACTATCGTATACTCATATTAGAGACTTTTAGCATGTCAGCTGTTCCGGCAAACGGGGGTGGTTTGGGCGGATTGCCGGATGTGCGGGGGCGTAAACATGAGCGGCCGGAGTGGTGCAGCCGCCTGGTGGCGTTGAGTTCAACCAGACAGACCCACGTTTTCCGCTATGCTATATGTATTGCTGGTTTTTCACAAGCGGCACCGCTATATTTCGTTTCTTTTGCGTAATGGGCAGTGGGTAGAGTTCAGTGCACTTTCCAGTCTTCAGCTGCAACTATCCTTCGCTGTATCTGTCGGATCTCGAACACTGAATTAATTAATGGTTGTTAAATATTGATCAGAAGCGGATGTCTTGCTTGATTCGTCAGCGCCGTCAGGAGCGGCGTGTTGTGCTTTTCATCGCCTAAGGCTGGTTTTTTTTATGCTTGTAGCACAGCTCAGAACGAGCGAAAGGGAAGGTGGCAGGGGTAATGAAAAGGAACGGAGAACAGGGTAGCGCTCACCCTGTGTTCTCCGTTCCTTTTCATTACCCCTGCCACCTTCCTTTTTGCTCGTTCTGAGCTGCACTACAAGCCTAAAAAAGTCATGGCATACCAACTCGCCCTAACTGCTGCGCCTAAGGTTCGTTCTCGTGCATAATTGCCCAACGAATAGGCGCGCATTCTGTTAAGGACGCGTTATAGTGCGGACTAGGAGTTGTCTAGGGAACATTTAAGAATGCGTTCTTAAATTCGTTATTAAATGTTCGTGCAAGCCGCCCCAGGTTGTAGCAGAAATCGTTGCGTTCGCTTGGCCGTGTGCCCAGGCGTTTCCTCGAATGCGATTCTCAGGCGTTACCTTTATCTATACAGCTCGTGTATCTCGAGCTTGCGGCCGATATTATCGCTATACATTGCTGTGCTTTCGCTTCCACACTGTCCGTCGCCTTTTGATTTGTCGGCGGTTTTCCTGGTCCCATTATTCGTGCACAATGCTGGCACGAGCGCTTTCCCTTGTCTTCGAAGCTCTCGTGCATCATCGTCGCTAGGTTTCGCGAATATTTTAAGGCGAAACTCTGAAGTGGCTCATGGGTCGAAAAATCCGATGTCCGGCATTATCGACAAATTGACCGTCCGCCGTTGTGGCACCAATTTTGATGGTAGTCGAACCGAACCCGCGACCACTGGCAGGAGTCTAACCAACAAACATTGGCGGGGGCCGAACCCTCGACAACTGGCGGAAGTCTAACCCACGACCATGATGGTAGTCGAACCCGCGACCACTGATGAGTCTAACCCACGACCACTGGCGGAAGTCGAACCCGCGACCACTGATGATAGTCTAACCCACGACCACTGGCGGAAGTCGAACCCGCGACCACTGATGATAGTCGAACCCATGACCATTGAAGGTAGTCGAACCCACGACCATTGGCGGGAGTCTAACCCAATACCATTGGCGGAAGCCGAACCCACGACCACTGATGACGGTCGAATGCATGACTATTGGCGGAACTCGAACCCACGACCACTGATGACGGTCGAACGCATGACTATTGGCGGAACTCGAACCCGCGACCATTGGCGGGGGTCGAATCCTCGACAACTGGTGGTTGGCGACCCCACGTCCACTGATGGGGCGAACCTTCGACCTTTGGCGGAAGTCTAATCCAGTACCATTGGCAGAAGAGGAACCCGCGACCACTGATGATAGTCGAACCCACGACCATTGGCGGAAGTCAAACCCACGACCATTGGCGGAAGTTGAACCCATGACCATTGGTGGAAGTCGAACCCACGGCCATTGATGGCAGTGGAACCCACGACCTTTGGTGGCAGTCGAACCCATGGCCATTGGCAGGAGTCTAAGCCACGACCATTGGCGGGGGTCGAATCCTCGACAACCGGTTGGAAGCAAGCCCACGTCCATTGGTGGGGTCGAACCCTCGACCTTTGGCGGGAGTCTAACCCAATACTGTTGGCGGGAGTCTAACCCAATACTGTTGGCGGGAGTCGAACCCTCGACCACCGATGGTCGTTGAACCCTCGACCTTCGGCGGGAATCGAACCCTTTACCATTGGTGGTAGTAGAGCTCATGACCTTTTGTGGGAGTCGAACCTTCAGTTTTGGTGGGATCAAAATTCAGTGCACCAAAATCGATGGTCGAACCTACGACCGGTGGTGTTCATTAAGGCACAGTTAATTAGGATATAGTTAAGTCACTCGAACCCGCGACATTTGGCTGGAGAAAACAATAGGAAGTAACAACGCATTCGAATGAGAATGTCAAGTAATTTAATTAATGTCTCGTGAGCCGCAGGCTTTCGCCTTCATCCTCTTTAGCGAAGGTTAAAGTGACTCAACTTTTTTTGCCGTTCCTGCGCACAACATTGCAGACGCACTCGCGCACGCTTTACAATTTACCCTTTCATATGTATACGGATTCGTGCCGTGAGTCAGACATATGTCTGTGCGATCAGAAAAATTGAATTATGTTTGTCGTATAAGGAATTGAGCTGTGACATCGCGCCAAAGCAGAATCGAATAGGCCTAATGAAAACAACCCTTAAAGGAACAGGTTGCGAGCAGGCTGAATACATAGCGGACACAGTCATGGCTACGCTATAGTTTCGTGATACGGTACTAGAGCGCACGGAAGCCCTCTACATTTCAGCTTCCACATGTTTCATCACAGTAGTCGGAAGGTCTGCGATATCCAAATGACGGGACATAATATGGGGGGCGCGGCCTAGAGAACGCTCATTCTGCGTTTTTATGCCTGGAAACGTTCGAAAAAGCGGTTTCTGACCTATATTTTTCCACTCGCGCGCACGTCACAGAGGCTGGAGAATCGGAATCGTTACCGAGGAGCACCCCCTTTTCGCTTTACACGTGCCTAGCTTCGTGCTTCGACTTTCGTTGCCACTCGCCCTGCATGTGCCCTGTACTGCTGTTGGCGCGCCACTGTAACGAATCCTTTTCTCGTTGTCCAGGGTCCTCCGCCACAGGCGGGCCAGCAGTTCAAGTTCACTGTGACCGAGTCGTGCGACCGCATCAAGGAGGAGTTCAGCTTCCTCCAGGCTCAGTACCACAGCCTCAAGCTCGAGTGCGAGAAGTTGGCCGGCGAAAAGACTGAGATGCAGAGGCACTATGTCATGGTGAGTACCATGATGTAGTACTGCCGCCGCCGTGCTCACGGCCGTGGCGCTGGCAGTGCATCACTGCTGATGCTTGTTCTCTTTGCCTCGCAGTACTACGAAATGTCTTACGGTCTCAACGTGGAGATGCACAAGCAGGTGAGTCTGCAGTGAGGTCGCCGTTAGCGGACGAAAACTTTTTTCTCGTCGCATTTTGGCATCCGATGTTCGCGGATCGCGCTTGCCGACGTGATGAATCTTGTAGGCCGACTGTCGTGCATCTTGGGCGGTTCTCGCAAACTGCCTGCGTTTGCTGCACTATGTCGGGAACAGCTCAAAATGAACTGGCGCATGAATCCTTCTGTTCATGTTTGACCTTTACACAAGTCAGATTAGCGGATATATACGTTTTCTTTTTTTCCAGACTGAGATTGCCAAGAGGTTGAACGCCATCATCGCTCAGATCCTGCCTTTCCTGTCGCAAGAGGTACGTTGCCTAACTGCCCCTGTGCAAATTGTGTGTTCGCATTAGCATCGTTCGATAGTGGACGCATGCACTTTGCTTAGTTTTGCCCATTGTTTGTGCACTCGTATGCTATATCTGGCAATCGGTAACGCTGCGACAGTTGAATAACACGTTTGTACCGATGTTTGTCAGGCTTTCGGGCGATGATTGCTTACCGGACCTCGCAGACTGTCCCACTGTCGCTGACTTACCATTTGCTTTCGTCTGCAACGCAGCACCAACAACAAGTGGCGGCAGCTGTGGAACGTGCCAAGCAAGTCACGATGACCGAACTCAACGCCATTATCGGGGTATGTACTTCTTAAGGCCGCAAACTTTTGCGATATTGACCTTGAAGTTTACCGCTAACGACGTCCGCCTAAGCTTTTAGGTACTTTATACATTACCTTGTGGGATGTTCTTTTTTTTTTTTTTAAAGCGATGCTTTCTTTGCCTCATCTTTCGACTTTCCCACTGCTGCTGCTGCTGTGGGCTGCTGTCGCGGACAGCGCGTCGGGGGGTGGTTCAGAGCGTGTATATATATGACAGCGCGAGTAAGAGAGAAAAGGCGACGGGAGAAACTCGTTTTCACCCCACCACGTCGAATGGGCACAGTGCCCTCGGGAGCACCTTGGCCATCGCCACCATAGCCGCTTGACAGCTGTAATTATCTGTGACTCCCCTCAGAAGTATTGCAGAAACTGCAGCGCGTTCCTTTCTACTAACGTGCGAAGCCAGATGGGACGCAGATAGAACTGTAGAGAGAAGTAGAGGGGGAAACGGCAGTTCCAATATAAGAGAGGGGGAGGTGACGTGAGAAGACAAGGAAACCCCAATACTATACGACAGCGGTTGCGGGGAAACAGGATAAGCTTAAATTCAAGATACGGTACAGTTCATTGCTGCTATTTCTGAAGGATAAACGCCATGCAAATATGTCAAGCGGGCAACTTACGCAGGGCGTGCAGAAGCAGAGCCGCATTAATTAAAGCGCACCTCAGGCTCCAGAATACACTACGGAAGCGGTCGACCGTCAAATCAACACCTCTGTGGCCGCCGCGTTAGCTTTGCGGCTATGGCATTGCTCGAGGTCGTGTATTTGATCCCAATCGCGGCAGCCACATTTCGACGGGGGCGAAATGGAAAACGCGCGCGCACTTAGATTTTGGGACACGTTAAAGAACATCACGGTGTCAAAATTAATCTAGAGTCCGTCACTACGGCTTGCCTCATAATCCGAGTGTGGTTTTGGGACGTACAGCCCCATAATCCAATTGAAGTTTAATACTTCTGCCACAATGCAATGTGCCATGTGAGGAAATGACAACGCTCAACCCTCTCAGAAGTTATAAAATATGGCGCACTACAACGCCTTAAGCAAACACCTCTCCCTGTGTGTTCTGTGTACTACGCAGACAAACAGCAATGGTGCACGCAAGGTAACGTTTAACATCAACTCACCACTCTCGTGTTAGCCTAAACGTTGAAGAAATTAAGCTTTAGCCGTCAACATCACCACTAATTATATTCAACCAAAGCATCCATCATGGAAAGCTTCGCTTACGTCGATTCCTACAGTGCGTGGGATCTGCATAATTTTTCCTTCACATCATTATACCAACGTATTAGCCCTTCCACTGTATAACATCGGCGCCGACGGCGCTAAAGCTACCGCAAAACAGTGAGGATTATTTTTCGCTTATGAAAATAAGCTTTTAAACAAGTACGGTTTCTCTAGTGTAAGAACTGTTGTCAGCGGTGGTCGTTGCCGTGAAGCGCCAAAGCGGTGTGGTTAGAGCCCGACGTCAGTATCGCCGGTCAGTCTCATTCGTCGTTGAAGTCTTATCCAGATTGCACATCTCCTGGTGTCTTGCTTAACTACCAACTGGAGCAGTCGCTCGTCGATGTCTGGAAGGTTTGCGCCAAAAATGACTAAATATCGCTGCGGCAAATGCGGTGGCAGCCGCTCATGCGCTTGCATACACCTCGGCGGTCCAGTATCGTTGGGGCTTCTTATCCTTTTATTCGGCGCATAAGGGTAATACACAATGCCAGCAGCCACAAAAGCACAAATGCCTGTATCTGGGACTACGCAGTCCGTACTTTCATGTTATACACATTTCACTCTATCATCCGTTTACACAATATACCATAGTCACACATTGCATACTGAGAAAAAAAAATTGTCCGCTCTGACACGTTCTCCCATAAGAGTTTCATTGTCTCCAATAATTATGCATTCATGAATTTCGTTTACCGAGGAAAAGCCTACTCGTACTGCCGGTCACCACCTTGCTGTCAGTTATTATTAATTCACAATAGGCGCTAGGAGAAAGGAAACGTAGTCGGGTACACCAATAGGATCAGCTGGGGCGAGTGACCAGTCATTTCGCGAGTATTGGGTGTGCGCAAATGACTTCTTGCTGAGGTAGGTTGATGAGCTTCTGCTTCTTGCCGAGTCGAGCCCTCGCTTGTCTTGCTGCAGCACCAGATGCAGGCACAGCAGATGCCCGCCCCTCCGCTGCCGATGCTGTCCCACGCGGCCATGGCCGGCCTGCAGCCGCCGGGAGGGGGCCTGCCTCCCAGCACGGCGGCGGGGCTGCTGGCGCTGTCGTCGCTGGCCGCACCGCCGCCGCCCACGCACCTGGCCGCCGCGGCCGCTGCCCTCAAGGACCACCGGGCCGCAGCCGCCGCGGCTGCGGCAGCCGCAGCCGCCGCTGCCGCCTCGGACGACAAGCGGTCCGCCTCCGGTGAGTGTCCGCTACGTTGCTCACCACGTCAACGTTAGCCGCATGCTGGCCTAGCCAGATGGCTGTCAAATGAGCCTGGAATGTAGGTGAACGTGGCGGTGAGATTATGTGAGTGCCGTGCGCATAAATTGAAGGTAGCAGGTGCTTCGCAAGCTGCCCTTCCTGGCGGCCAAGGACTCAAAGGTCACATGCGCCGCCCATGGCCAGAGCTGCCGCTGGAGTTCTTGTAGTTCTTGCAGTGCGAAGTATGATCCACCCGTTCTTTATTATTACACTGTGTTTCGTTAGTGCTGGGGTGCACTGCAACCTGGAACCAGACTACGAGCGCGCAGTGGCCATTTTGGTATTAGAGGTACGGTATGTTAGTACTGAGGAAACAGCGCGGACTAAACTAGCAAGAAAAACGAAGTACACGAGATAATGCTGCCGAACACTTCGTGTCCGTCAGCTCTGTAGTGAGACGCGGTCACGCTTGTCTGCAGCAGTCGAGCAGCCGTTCTGCGATGGCACGTGCGATGCCTGGCTGTAGCTGCTAAATTCGAGATCTGTTGTGGTGACGAGCGCCGCGAGCAGTTACGCAGGACCTTTCAATGCGCGATTCTACATCTCATTTCATCTATTTGCTCTTATGCCTTTCGGTGTCGCGGTGATGAGCAATCTAATGCATTCACGTAGAGAACTGCGGCTAGGAAAGTACCATAAACCACTGAACAAAAGCTGCTGCGCGCGAGCTGCAGACCTTGCAGGTTTGCCAAGAGCGTAGCGCCCCACTTACCCGCCTTTCAAATATACAAAAATTCTTGGCTTGCCGTAACGTATATGGCCGCAGTTGCTTTTCGCGAGCACGTTGACACCACTGTTTGCTAAATCACGGCCGGACTGAACGCGCGTGCTTCAATCCTGCCGTGGCCAATCTATATCGTAACGATAGCGGCTACCGCAAGGAGTGCTACGAGTGTCGGCCAGTTCTAGCCCACGATCTCTCCCTTGCATTGATGTGAAGAGTAGTACTCTGCTGGCGAAAGCAATTCTTGTATCAGCTACTCTCGTGCCACATATCAATTTCTCGAAATTATGCATAATTTGCTCTCGGGTAACTTGGTTGACGGCTGTCGAGCTTCGTAACAAAGCGATTTTAACGATTTTACAGATGCAGTCGGACTTCTTGTAGCAAATGTCTGCACGATAGGCAAGGCGCGGGAAGCCCACTTTTTTTTTTTCTTTCAGTCCATGTATTGACCCATTTAGTGCTGACCATTGTACAACGTCGCTGATCTCCCAAAGGACATGGTAACAAGATCATTAGATATGATGGCAATATTCGCGGTGGTGTCACCCCCGGGCTGATCGATTTTTGGATCCCAGCTGTGCTGAATCGATGCGACTCGCGCTCTTTCCATACTTCATTATTTCCCTTTTGAGCGCTTGCTCGCGTCGCAGTATTTCAAAGCGTTATATTATATTGACTTCTTTCTTTTCCCTTTCATTCCTTTCCTGCCTCTTTCGCGCGGCGCTAAACACGCTTGGCCCTGGCTGCCTTGGTGACTGGTGCAGTTCACAGCAGCGAAGAGCGGCATGTAAGTTTTGCATTACACATCATGACCTCCCCCGCGCATGTACGCGGAACCATGTTGACAGCGCTTTTGTAGTAGCGGGTACACGGGTGTCGTATTGAATGTATGGTAGGGGCATTGCATCGCATGGTTTATATATGGATTACACGGAGGAAAGAGTTGTATGGTTCTGGAAGTAATTTTACTAGTGCTTGTGAAGTGTTTTCGCAGACGTCGTCTTCGTGACGTGGACGCTCCATTCCGCAGCCTTTGGCAGCTTCGTGTCAACAATTCGCGTTTACGTAGCTACGACAGCGTCAAAGTGAAACTGGTTTGCTTTACTATAGATTCGTTTATAGATTCATTTACATGATCTCGACGCGAGCGAGTCGAGATCATTTAGAGGCATTTAATGCTGGTTGACTCCCCAATCGCATTAGCGGGTTGGGGAGTCAACCCACCCGTTGCAAGTGGACTGACCGAACTCGCCTTAGCCCGACACGCTAGCGTTTACATGAACCCGACGACCGGATTTCGGCAGCCGATTCGACCCGACCTGACGTTATTGTGAGCGTGGAAGCATATATTATGGAGTATTGTAGGGTCTCCGATCGTGAAATTCGGTGGCTTCTGCTAGAGGTGCTCACGACAGAGCTCCACGCTCGCCATGCGCCGCTCGCGTTTCATTCCCCCACGCTCGTAACGTTCCTAGCATCAAGCAGCGTTGATTCGTATGAGAGAAAGACAAACCATACTCTGCGAAGAAGCTAAACAGCTGCTTGAGAAATTGATTGACAGAGTTTAACATCAACACAGGCAAGCGGAAAGTGTTTTTTTTTTTATTCGCATGATTTCATGGTTCGGTTCCCTTTCTTCCATGATTAGGTTACGCCCCCAGCACACGCTAAGAAACATTCCTAATTGTTGCGACGAAAACGACCAACCACCATATCCCTCATGTATACAGACAGGGTCCTGAATACTTGGCTGCGCGTGTTCAAAAAAAGATCTTACGCTCACCGCTGCACTGTTCATGCTCAAATTTTGCAGAAGGATCGCATTTTGGCTTCGACTTCGTGTAGTATAATACTCTGCATAGTTAATTGCCTGGTTTCTAAGAAAAAGTGGAAATTTTCCTGCGCTTATGGAGATGCGAGTTGCTGCCGCGACGGCGCAAGCATAAACTTGTTTCGCCACCTGTCGTCATCTGCAGAAAGCAGCGTTTCAGGGCGGGCAGTCGCCTGTTCCAGGAGCGGGCGACAAGCTGCAACCCTCTCTGAAACGCTGCCTTCTGCAGATGACTGCAGCTGGCGAAACGAGTCTGTGCCAGGGCCGGCGTTTCAGACGTCATTTTCACCATAGACGAAAACAGTTTCTTATTTTTGTCTTTAAAAAACAGGTGACTAATCGTGCCAGGTGTTATACTAAACGAAGTCGACGCCAGGATGCGATCGTTCTGCAAAATTTGAGCAAGAACAGTGCAGCGGAGGGCGCAAAATATTTTTTTTTTAACACGCGCAGCCAAATATTCAGGACTCTGTACGCGCGTGCTTAGGTGTCCCTTATTAAGAGCTTCGAACGCATACTTATCGCAGGTGTTGTGACCAGCGTATCACTCCTGCAAGCGCTTTTCACGCGGCGATGTGACTTGCCATCGCATTGAGGGATTGCGTGGGATCGTGCCGCTCAGCTCTTCTCGTTTGTACTGTCCCTATTCGCTACAACTCTGCGAAGGAGTGCTGACGTCGCTCTTAAGAAGCCGCGGATTCGCAGAGGTGCGGGCATCTCGTTGCACGACGTCGTGGACGGCGTACACATGGCGACGACCGCTGCGACATCCGACTTCGCCGTGACTTTGCGTGGCCGTGTAAACGCTGCTACGGAGGTGAAGAGTCCTCGCGGGCTTCTAGCTGGTCTGCGCGGGGGTACTGGCTTCCCGCCCAGCCGTGGTCGCAGTTCCCGTGGTACCAGTGCGGAGAGGGGCCGATGCGTGTTTGCGACGCGTGCACGGTGCGCCGCTACAAGTGCGCGTACAGCGGCGGCGTATTGTTCCCGCAGTCTTTTCGTCTCGAAAGACCCCCACCCCCTTAGGAAGGGAGAACCGCTGGTCGATTGTCAGGCGCCTTTGTTGCTGACGGATTGCTGCGCCCGCCGGAGCGAGCGATCCCCCGCTAGGCGGTTCCCCTCCCAGCCGACCCCACTCCCAGCAGGTCCATTGTGCGCTTTCAGCGAAAAAATGCCGAAAGATGGCGGGGGGAAGTTGCATGCCGCCGCGCGGCAATTTGCGGTGCAGTACGAGTGTCGGTTGGCGTTCGCCGAGCTGGGACGGGGGAACGGGTCGAGGGCGCCAGGGCGCCCACTTTATTGCTTTGCGTCTCGGGGCTTGCTCGAGGGCGTTTTGAAAGCGGCGGTGGGGAGGGTACGCGCGCTTCTGAGTACGTGGACTCATCTCTCCTCTGGTTGCTGTCTCCCCGCGACAAGGGGCGGAGGAGGTTCCCCGCCGTCGGTGCTGCGAGGACGACGTCTGTTTTTCTCTCCCCCCGCAGCTCGGGGAAGAGAACCACACGTAACGAGTCGCGGTTTTGGTTTTGTTTGGTGTTGAGGAATGGGGGGAGAGGGGAGGGGGGGTTGAATGAGGCAACGCCGAAAACACTTTGCCTCGCTGCCGGGAACCCTATGGTCCGGCTCACGTTTCTCGACTGAACGTGAGCCCACCCGGCTTCTCCGCTCGGTAGTAGGCAATGACAGCATAATAGGTTGAGAGGTGGCGGTATGGTAGGGGGAAGCCGCTTTTATGTTTATGCCTTTTTATTTTGAAATAAAAAGGGAAGGCCTGCTTTCTTGGATATTTTACATGCCCACATAAGTCTAGGTTCTCTAGTATAGGCAGTGTGCTGAACGCTACACTACATTCACCGCGAATTGAGTTGGTGGGGGCGGTATAATTGGGGTGACTGAATGAATAGAATTCAAGAGAGAAATGCTTGATGTACGAAAACGGCTTAATGTTTATTTTTAGTGTGATCATCATTGAGAACCAGCCCATTGTCACTAGCATTCCTTGGTCTCGCTTATGGAAGCAGAGTAAAACAGTAGTGAGGCATGAAAAAGCTGCTCTGCGGGTGATGTTTTCCATAGCAGCACCTGTGAGCTCATAAGAGAGAGAGAAATGATAAGAACACATGCCAAAGCTATATTACAGGCTATTATAGAAGCGTTCCACTCTGTTGAAGGGCAGCCACCAACCACAACAGTGCATGTGGGACATTCATTTCTAAGCATTTCTAAGAATGTGGTCCTTTATGGAGCAAGCTCCTGGCCAAGCAATGCTCTTACGCAACTTGTGAAGGTGCCCTGGTGTTTTAGTCAAAATAGCTGCTGTACCACAGTGTTGACAATACCTCTGGTATTTACTTGTTATCAGAGTTCAGTATACTTCTCTCACACAGCCTTGCAGCAGTTGGAGCATTTCTGTTGCACTAAGCTGAACTGAAACAAAGTAGAATACCTGTTACTACTTGAAATCATGGTGCATGATCACAACACAATCAAGCAACTCTTGCTGCAGCCAAATCATCAAAGTTCTGAAAAGGCAGATTCACCATGTTATGAAAAGGCATTGTCTTTAGTGAAATGGGTGGCTGAACTGCAGATGGCAAGCAATATTATTAGGGCCCCTACAAATGGCAATACCTGCGCGTTTTGTCACCAGAGTCTTAATATTATAAGGGAAAATGAGACATCCACCCCAATCGTAGCAGTTGCATTAATTAATTAGTTCTCTCCACCTTGCGGGTTTTTGAAGAACTATTACATCAGAGTCTTAATGTGTTGTTGGTACTTGAAGGCATTCAGAGAGAAGGTAGCACTACAGCAGCAGCTTCATTCCAGCTTTAGGTTGTTTAACCCCAGCCGTGTAGCACACTGACATGTGGCATGTGGCTTTGCGCTATTCCAACGATGAGGCTGACTAGGCAATATTTTCAATTAGTTGCAATCCTGTGCCCCTCCTCCCTGTCCTAACTTATTCAGTTCTTCACAGTTTTCCCACATGGAACAAGCTATGATCGGTTACTCAAATGGCCTCTTTCCTTTCGCAAAACATTCATGTTAGAGTGTTTACTGCTGTTTTCAGTTGTAGGCACATTGGCTAGACACTAGTCATGAGTTGCTTATATGCTGTTGTGCTTGCTTTTAGTTTAGTTTTGTGTCTGTTACATAAATCTGTAGTCATAAGGAGAAAGGCATCAAACCTGTTAGGACACTGCAGGAGAAAGTGCAAAAATGTTATCCCACAGATTTCTGATTGGGTCACTATTAAAAAGGGTGCAAGAATAAATTTATCTGACTCCATGCATTTCTGTCACATGCTGAAATTGTAGGCGAGCGAGTTCAGTTATACATGCTCCTTTTGTTCATTCTTTTAAACGCTTAGAGAAACTCCATTTCACCTGGTGAGAGAGAGAAGTTCCGTGGCCGTTCTCCGGATATCGACCATGACCTCAAGAAGCGCAAGAAAGAGGACAAAGTAAGCACACTTTCGCAGACATGTGGTGCTAGTGGCAGGCCCAGATGGCCAAAGGAAACAGAATTGAGTTTTTCTTTCTTTGAAAGCAATGTCATTGGAGCCAGTGTTTCAACCAGTCAGGGCAGTTGTTGCCTGAAGGACACGGAGTCCCCTTGTCGAAACATTCGTTCCTGTGACCATGTTTGTTCAACTACTGTTGATCAGTCATGATGTGTGTTTTGTACGTGGAAGCTGTGGTTTAGATGTATGCCTCTGACTGAAGTTAAATGAAGATAGCATAAACCAATGTAGAACATTGGACCATGCACAGCAGCAGTGTTTGTGGTTGTGATGTAGAGGTTGCCACACATAGCTCACTTGAGACTGTGGTTAACATTTTCAAAACACCTGCACCACATGCCTCTTTCCTCCAGAGAAGCAAGGTATTTGATCAGGGATAATTAGTGGTGCTTGTAAAAGTAAATTCCCCTGCAGAGTTCCCAGCAGTAAGCTTGGGAAGACACATACTTTCTGGAACTTCTTTCATTTCATTGAACATTGCTATCTTCTGTATTCAGTATCCACAGAATTATTCTGCTAACGTAGCTGAAGTACTGCTTTTTTGTTTCGTGAAGCTATTTGAAGACAGCAATGCCATAGTAAGCTTTCATTACAAGTATAATTTCAATGACCACTGGAAAGTTTGTCTTCGGTAGAGCATTATACAGTCGATGACTGATAATTCGGACTCCACGGGAAACGTAAATAAGTCCGAACTATTGAATGTCAGAAAAAAAAGAACGAATGCATAAAAAGAAGAATTTATTTACGTTTTAATGCTCCTGTGCAAGGAAGTAGTGGTTGATGCATTGCTGCATGTACTTGCACGTACGTGCAACCAAGTTCACCTGTATTTCTGCCTGTTTTGTGTTGACTCTGTATGCCGATGCAAGGAATACAAAGGCTCGAGTCAGATCCGCATGTGAAGGCTCCGGAGCACACGGCGCATCATCGTCATCCGAGTTAGAGTCGTTGTTTGACGGTGGAAGAACTCGCTCATTTGTTTCGTCATCATTCAGTTCGGCACATGACAACAATGTCATTGACTGTCGACGTCTGCAAAGTCTTAAAATATAACTGCGGCAAGAATAGGCACGCTACAGCCTTGGCAGGTCATCAATGATGCATGCATTCGAGCTCGTTGTGGTAGGCAGCAGTTCAGCCTTTCCAGTTGCGGAGTTGGGCTCATTCAGATATTTGACGTGGACTGTCGATAACTTCATTTAAGAAAGACTTCTTGGAGCCAGCAGGGAACACATACTAAACAAACCAGCACAGAATTATGGCACGCTGTCCGGAAAAAAAATTCAACAAGCAAGAGTGAGCCATGCCCAGTGGTGTCGGAATGGATGCAACTTCACTATTCAGACAAAGCCTCCAAGATAGGCATTTGCAGTTAAATCTCTGAGGAGCAGTACTGCGACAAACGCAAAGCTTCGGGAATTGCCATCTAGCATGCAATCTCTGAGGCCATGCTTGATGTCTCATATTTCTGAGCCTATACTGGATGTTTCGTCGATGTTGCCAGAGGAGATAATGGCAGCAGAGTCGGCATGTGCTACAGCCACGAACAGAGTCTAGATAATCGAATGTAGAGCTGGCAGCTGTCCGAAATATTGATCGTCTTTACGCATTAAGTCTATGGAGCCATTGGCGATGCCGCAAAGCTGTCCGTATTACCGAGCGCGTCCGAATTACCGGTGTCCGATTTATTAGTCGGTGACTGTACCACAAAAAACACGAGTAATGTCTACAAGATACACGTTTCACTTGAGAAATTAATTGCTGTGCTTGTCTGCTTGCAGGACAGCGATGGGGAGAAGAGTGACCAAGAGCTGGTGGTTGACGTCGCCAATGAGGTAGGCTTCCTCCATGGCTGCCCTCATTGTGCTGTTTAGATAAGCACTGTCAGTCTTGAAACCTGGTCCTGATACATACAGAAATGGACTCACGCTCACATTCTATGTACAGAATGTTGCATATATGAATTAGAGTACCAGGTATACATGACTCTTTTGGCCAAATCACTCGCTCATTAGCGCTCAAAAATTTTCACAGAAGTGGTATTCTGCTATGCTTGCAGTTTATTATTCCATGTTTGGGTGCATATAGCTGGCTTGTTCAGGTTAACTCGGAAGTTCACAGCTGTCTCCGGCGTCGCCAGACCGAAAAGTGCCAAAATGGAATGGCGACACTCTCGCTGTAACACCATCTCTGCACACTGCAGCAAAATTGACCTTTTTGCCTGATATTGCCACAAACGTACATGGCAAAGCAGGCCATGTGCAGTCATTGTCAGTAGTTTGTAGGACACAAATATTTGTGATAGAGCTGAATTTTCACAGTGCCTGGGCACAGCCTCGAATTCAGAGTCGCAGTCCGCAGTAGTAGTTCGTGTGACCTGTGCAATGATACGTCCAGGTACAAGTAGCATGCTTTAACAGAGCAGAAATTAATCATTTTTGTGGAAACCATGTCTCGTCAGCTTTAGACACCAACTGTACATAACCATTTCAGCCATGTAGAGTTCATATTCACACAGCGACTCTGTATGTCTGCTTGTATAAAAATGCTCAATGACACGAGACTTTTTGATGTTTTTGTAGCAAAGCGTTACTTGTCGATGAGCATATGTAGAGAAACCATCAGACAAGAAAGAGCATGATTCGCGATTTTGCACTGAACCTGAACGAGTACTGACACATACTGTCTAATTTGTGTAAACTCTACTGCATGCTTAGCACGCTTAGCAAATTTAAAGGTTGGGTTAAAATATGAAAATGGCGTACTTTGAATCACCAACATCATTGTGACATCATGACACAAAGCAAAATTTACTTATATTGTGTGTCAACAAGCCTAAGTATGATGATGCTGTCCATAAGAAAAAGTAAACAAGAACGCTACACACATGTGTTCTGACTGTACTTTCATTTGGTAGTTGCAATGATCACAGAAATGAACCGAGCCAATGTATTATGATGTCATGATGCATCCATCTGCTGCATACCGAAACTGAAAGTGGTTCATAGAAACAAGTGTTATAGTAAATTATTTAGGGCATTCTGTTGCTTGCTAGTATTTCTTCCTGACACTAGTGTTTGGACCTTCATCTAATGAAAAAAATGAGCAGTTGAATATGTCATGACAATACTCTCAAAATAATTTGGATACCACAATATCATTGCACCCTTTGGAACATGTGAGATGCATTGATTTCTCATGCTGTGCTTTCATTAAATATGAGCCTAAGTTCCTAGGCAAATTCTGATAAATGTCATGTTGGATGATGTGGCAGGACTCTGTGGGTGCACCTAACGGGGCCCTGTCACCACGAGAGAATGGCACTGACAAGGGCCTCAAGAAGGAGCCCCACGGGTCTCCCCACTCAAGCGTCTCCTCAAACTCAAGCACGCCATCCTCCTCCAAGCACAAGGAAGGGGCCGGAGACAAGGGCGGGGGTACACCGACTCCCAAGGCAGCCACACCCACTGGAGCTGCACCATCTTCCTCCCACAAAGGTGCCAAGGCTGCTGCCCTCGGTATGGATCACCCCTGTACCAGTGGTTCTCAAATACAGTAAAAGCTCGTTAATTCACAACCCGTTAATTCAATACTTTGGATAACTCAGAAGTAGCCGTCGCGGTCCATCCAACAATTTATTGAAAGCGATATGTGAGGCATCCCGCTAGTTCACACTGAGATCCGCACCGCCACCGATAATTCGAACTCCGCGCCATTGTGGATGGGGAGAGTGCTAATGCGCAGGAGCACGTTGGCGACGCTGGTGTCGCCCTGCAGCTTTTCTGTTTCCATCTGCGGCCCTTTGATTAGGCCTGACTGGAGAGAGACACGTTTGCGCCTGGCCAGGCATGGCCAATGTCTCTGTTGCAGGTCGGTTCTCTCCCTTTCTCAAGGCCTTCAAGATAAAGACACGGCGCTGCGTGGGTTTCTTTCTTTTCTTTTGCAGCGAGGCTGTTAAAGGGCCCCTCACTAGGCCCCGTACCAAATTTTGTTTATTTGTTGCAAGTTCTTACGTGTCCTCTAGGGAGCGTTCTCCTGCAAACATTTTTCAAATCGGCTCATTTATAGCCGAGATAGAAATATTTCAGTGCCGCGAACCCATGATTTTGTGAGGCGAGCTCCACTGCCAAGCGGGACACTTTCTTCACTCACCCGGTCTAGCCTCCACAAGCGAAATTCCTTCCCGGCGTTCTCCCATACCGGACCTTGAGGATCGCACAACGCATACGTCTTGGACACTACCTTAATTTTAGTTTTCTACTCGCTTTTTCGTTCTTCTTCTCTTCCTTTTTTTTCCATGTTGCAGCGCACTTCCGCTGACAGCGACGCGCACAAGTGGTTGCGATTGTCTCGTTTCGTGCAGTGCACAGTTTTGCACACTGTGCACGTCAACACCTGGCTAGCGGTATAAGTCAGTGCTACAGGAATACTGAGGCAGACACAAGCGGGCGACAGAGCGTGATCCCGCACTGGAACATGGCAGAAAATGGCAAAGTTTCGATACCTGCGCATGTGACTGCACAAACATGGGAACAAGCAGACAAAACGGAAGTACACCTCTCTTGCTGCGGTGCGAAGTAAAACAAGAACATGCAGACATTCGGTTTGTGTGTTTTATTATTTCTCTTAGCTTTAATTCATCTATTCAAGCAACATATTACACAAATAACAGATGTTGCCTTGAATAATTCTCGAAGTCACATGTCACCATGAGCGACATCGCAGTGAAAACATGTATACGCAGGCGCACTAGCATGTGTACGTCATCCTCCAGCTTGGTGCGTGGCGGCTGCGAGGAGAAGAGAAAACGGCGCTCGGTTTGAAATTACAGATCCTTCCGCGATGCATAGCGATGTAATACTTTGCAGACACAATCATTATCACACAATGTATGCTCTGCACTTGTCAGCTCAATATGGCCAGACCTAGTGAGGGGCCCTTTAAGGGCTACTTTCCCCAGGATCATGTCCGTGTGTAAACACAAAACTATCATCATCAGGAGTGGCTCCAGAATCGTCATCGTCATCTTCCCACAGCTGGCTCGTTGGCGCCCCTCAGCGCGAACGTGCTTGTGCTCCCACGTTTGTCATCATCATTAACTAATTATTTAATCAATTAAGAAACACAAATATGTAACAAATTTTACAGCAAAGTTGTTAAGGGCTAGTTCCTCCAGGATCGTGTCTGTGTGTAGACACAAAACTCCCCATACGTGGGCCGATACCAAAGATAGTGCAGTGCCGGGCTGACCAGCTGCGGAGGTGAAGCAGACATGAAGCACTCTCCAAACATGGGCCGATCTCGATGATAATGCCATACCGGGTCGACTCACGGCCTAGGTGAAGCAGGCATTAAGCACTTCTCATAAGTGTGCTGTCTCTGAAGAAAGTGCAATGCCGGGCCGACCAGCGGCGGAGGTGCGTTCGCCATTAAGGGGCCCACATAAATAGCTTCGCTGTTCATCCTTCTTCACAGAGTGGAAGGGCACTGACCTTTCTTTTTCCTTCTTTTTTCATGTTGCATCTTTTGGAGGCTATGCTAAGTGGCACCAGGTAATGTCTAAAAGATGTTGGCCGTGACGTTTATCGGTGCTTGCAGTGCCAAAACAACACATAGCATTTCAAATTCATGGCCATTACTCGAACGAAAGCATCGCTGGGATAAGTGTTCGGACGCTACCTATGCATATAGTGGAACTCAGCAGCGTGCGGCTGGTGCAGATACGAAAGTATAACGGAAGTCAACGTCACAGCAGGTTGTGATGCGTTTTGAGAGTGCATTTTAGACCGCAGCTCTTGCTCCTGCGGCGAGCGGTGGCAGCGAAGGCGTGTTTACAGTCCGACGTTTTCGGCGTGCGTTGCTTGTGGCCAGTCACGCTACGCCGCTTGCGCTGCGCCAACCGAAATGCCGTCCCAGCCTTCCCAGATTTTGGCATTCGCCGTCGGCTGCTCTCTTCAGAGCATGCACAGAACGATCCCCAACCCACGCGCCACTTTGAACCTCTACCGTAGTCAAAGCAGCCGTCGACGTCGCCGTGAGGTTCCGTATGAGTGAAAGTGTGTGAGGGTGAGCCAGCAAATGCGGTTCAGTCTTGTGTGCAGCGCGATCGAGGAACACGGCCCGGATGCGTGCCCTCTCCTGTGGTGTGCGATGCAGGGCGGGGTGAGGCGAGGGAGAAGGGGCATTCTTCTCCAGTGGCTGCTACGGTGCCTTGATGTTGTCCTCGCCCACCGCTCCGTACAGAGTGGAGACAGCTGCACTGTCTACTACAGCGTTGGCCACCCGAATCGCGGACGCCATTGCTAACGCCTTTGGCGCACGCCGAATAAACACGTTGCCGGTGCTCGTATCTTGAAAGCAGTCTGCTACGTGGCTAAAGTGCGCACCCGCACGGGCCTCATTTTCAAAGTGATCTGCTACGTTTGTGTAATGCACATAGTGCTGCTAGATCCGTATGCGCTGTGCTTTCGGCGCTTCGTACGCGTTGAAGCGACAGAATCACTGAGGTCAATTGGCTTGCCCAGCATGCTATCGCAATTCCCAATTCCAGCGTTTTCACAGACAGTTTCCACTGTCATCGAGCGATGTGTGTTCATGTTTACCTGTGCGCATGACACCGTGCTGGTTAATTGAGTTTAAAAATGTTGACGAGCTAGTTGGTTTGAATCCACGATAGAATGTCTAAGCGGCACTGAATAAGGACGTAGAAAGCAGACACACAAAGACAGCACTGTCTCCGTGTATGTGTTTCTCTCTACGTGCTCATTGAGTCACGCTTACGCATTCTATCATTGTTAATTTAGTTAGTGAGGGAATGTTTACTAGTTTATACAGCCGATAAAACTGCCATTGTTACTTCGTACAGCTATCTACTAATTTGCTATCACAATCAGTGCTACGCCTTTCCAACGGAGCTGTGAATTTTTTTCTACGCTCCATGCATTGTGGGTCGGCGCAGTTGGCGTGACGAATGTGAGGATGGAGCAAGAACCATCTCGACGTCGGGCACGTCGGACTGTGTTGGCCCCGTCCGGTTTTGTTGGCTGAGCCAGCATGTGCGCACACATGACGTCGAACTATATAGGTGACTTAACTGCGTGATTTTTCAAGCAAAGCTTGTACTGACTCGCAAGCGGCATTGTCGTGCTCACGCAAAAACCGAGTTGCTCCCAGACCAGAGCATCTGCGGGAAAGGGCGGTTTGATGAGCTGACAGCTGCGCCGGTGCCGGAGCGTGAGTCATTAGCAAGGATTCCAGCTGCATAGGCACGTGCTCGCGCCACATGTGCTACCAATCAGGGCTGTTTCGCTTCAACAGGGGAGGGCAAGGGCAGGAAAGGGCACACACTGCGCCAGCTTCGTTTTTGTTCAGTTCAGTCTCTGAAAATGGTTGGGACGGCCACGCGTTGTGTGCTCCCCCGAGGAATGGGCAGCATTTGCCGATCGGCGACGAGAACTTGCTCATGAAAGGGCTCGCCGTCGGTGCGCCGATCCAGCCGTTAGAGCCGCCTGAGCCTAGGCAATCTGATAGCAATAAGAAGATACCGAGCTGAGGGAGCAGGAGGCCAAAGCAATCCGGCACCGTTACCTGTGGGTTGCTCAACCATGACAAAGGTCAGTTGCACCCAGGACAAACTTTGCTTACCCCCATATTCCAGTAGGGGAAGGGTTGGTCATCTTTTCTCTCACTTTTATTAGTTTGAGATTTTGTATAATTCGAATTTTCATAGCAACCCTGCGGAATTTGAATTAACGAGCTTTTACTGCAGTACAAGCCCACTAGGACACATCTGGGGACTGCAGAGCCATGGCCCTGTGTTATTATACAGTGGCCTGCATAACCATTATCGAACAACTTTAGTTACCGTCACTTGGTTTAGTACCACTTTGTTCTTACTTGAATTTTTCAGCAATATTGCATGTTTCTGTTCGCACTATTCACTGAAACACTTGCTATGATTGTATGCCTGTTATTTTACAAAGCAGGCAAGAAAGAAGCCAACTGCTTTGTTGGATGATGCTGACCAAAAAATGCAATTTTGATGAGAAATTTGGGTGATAACATGGGAACAGTAAGTGCACAATCTTCAATAAATATTTAAGTTCAAATAAAAATGCCGGTGACTGTAGTATATAGTGTCCTTTCTTTTTAAACTGTCCTAGCTGTTGTGCAGGGCCCTTTGGAACCTTTCCATCAAAAAGGTAATGGTCCGCTGAACAAGGCACTTGTAATTAAACATAGGGCCACTGCTCGTATTGGTGTGCAAATTGTGCTGAAACTTGCCATGCTAATTGAAATGCCTAGCACTTAAATAGTGCAGGCAGCACTTTATAGTAGGACATGTTGCGCCTGTGTAGAGGCAACCGGCCATTACTTATCTTGAGGTACATGCTTCCTACCTCTGCCAGGTATAGACTGTGTGTAAACTCTTTGCACTTCACAGGGGCATGATTGAGCATAGAAATGTAAATGCTGTCTCCTGCATGACGGTGCAGCCATGGAGAGGCCAGGGAATAGCGTGCCAAGCTAGGACAGGCCATTTTCAGCTCGTTTTTGTCAAAGGCTAAATGGCTGGCATTGGTAACGTTTAATGAGACATTCATATAGCAGCCACACTGTCTGGCCAGCTCAGGCCTTTTACTTGTATCACAATTATAAAACAGCGCCAGGGAACCAGAGAGCAAAAGGAAACTACAGGAGGGTGCGATGACTCTCAACTGCAGTTTATTAAAAAAATATGGAGTATAAACCTTTCAAAAAAGCCACCTGGCAGACATTATAAATGGCATATAAGAAATTATGCATTGTTTTTCATTTTTTTTTTCACTGCCCTGTTGTTTCTTTTTGCTTTCTGCATCCCTGGCACTGTTTTATAGTTATGTTACCGCATCGACTCACCTAGCTGTCTGTACTTTTACTTGTATGTCTGTGTGACAAGGCCAAGTCAAGTTTTACACGTAGTAAAGAGACATGCATGTACAAATCATGCTTATTCTTGTACGCATGGCTTATAATTACTGTGCAACAATAAGACACATCAGTTAACTAGGAAAAGTAACTAATGCAAGTAGGTTGTAGGTTTGGGTGAGTTGGTTCTGGATTATGATGATCAGCACATGATGCAGGACGAAAGAGCCAAGTAGATGGGGGCAAGCACTGATCTGCATCTCCTTATCTCTTTCGTCTTGTCACACGCTGGTTGTCACAATGCAGATATGTTCACATGCCTTTTTTTTTTTGGTAGCTTTGCATCCATGTTGCTTCGGGCCTTGGTTCAACGCGTAGCTCCTTTGGCGTTCCCTCACAGGGCCACCGTACCCATACCCTCTGCACGGTGGAGGACCTGGTGCCCATGGCATGCCAGCTGATCTCAGCGCAGCAGCCTATCCACAAGGTGTTCTGCACAACAGCATAGCACCAGGCCTCAACTCGTACTCCAGAGGACTGGTGAGGGCATTTCCCTGTCCAGCACTTATCTTGACAATCAATGTCCGAAGCCACACTAGATGTCCGACAATTGGAGTAACCTTCGCTGGCTTGTATTGGGTCACATTGAAATTCACTGCAGCTTAAAGAAAACGAGGAAGAAAGGGGCTCGTTACATTTAAAGGGCCTTTCACCAGGTTTGGGCATTACAAACAAACACGCTGTGCGTAGATCGTGCGGTGGTGATCGCATCTGTAAAGTATGAAAGTGCTGCACGGTGCAAGAACTGTCGAAATTTCAAGCAAAAGGCCATACACCATTCCTTTTGAGAGACCTGCATTTCGAGCTAGGGAGTCAGCCGTACACAAAACGCACTGCTTGCCATGTCACTAACCATCGCACATGAGATTTGGTTAATCATCCAATGTGGAACATGCAATGCTGCCATTCGTGATGCGGTGCCCAGCAATGAAGGAAGAGAAGAAGAGAAAAAGAAGGACATAGGCTCTTCAAGTGACTGTAATGTCCCTCGGCTCCGATATGGGAGAAGGCATGGAAGGAATGCTGCCTGTGGACACTGGTCGAGGCAAATGGGGATAGTGTCTATGATGGCAGTGACGGTCACCTCATCGCAGCATGGTAACCGGACAATTCAATTCCCCTTACCTCCTATAATAATGAACTGATTTGAAAAATTGTTTCGGTAATACGCTCCCTAGGCAGCAGCTTACAACTTCCACTGTATAACCGAAATTTGCAACGAGTCCTGCTGAGGCACCTGTGAATAGCTTTCTTTGGCTCTATTCACTCTTTTTCATGGTTGGCAGCCAGAATCTCTCCACTGATGCAAAGGGAACATTCTCTCGCACAGTAGAGTTGAGGGTGTGTTTATCACTAAACGCTAACTAGCTCTTGGGAGACACACAAGGTGATACCCGAGAGGTCTGCAGTACCTTAAGGATTAAGATGCTGTGATCAGTAGTGGCACTGTGTTTTGTTACTCCTTCACTTGGGCTCAAGGTTGCAGAGTGCATCGTCACCAAAGTCTGTTGTCTGTCTCTTGTTGAGGTGCTCCATTTTGCATTGCCGTACCCCCACAGCTCCGCTTAAATGCATGAATTCAGAGTGAATGCTCGGAGGAGAGTATCTGGCCACGGTGGGGGGGGGGGAGTAAACGAGCGGAAAGTTTACGTTCAGATGCTCAGCCATCTTCATGCTGTCATTATTCTTTTGTCATTATGCTGTCTTCTACTTTTTCATCTTCAGTTAATCTTTCAGTCATGTGCATGCTCTTTGATTTTAATTTTCTATGTTTAACATTATTTCTCAAAGAAACTCAGTTCTTAGTTTGTGCTTCTGTCAACGTTTCCTTTTCTTTGTAACCCATGCTGAATGTTCAACATGAACACAATGTAGGATACCAAAGTCCAGCTTACCTTCCTGCTGTTACACAAATCAAATTCTTGCCTTTTTCTGTGGCATGGCAAAGCTGTGATGTTCCCAAACTCGTCACCAGCTTGTTTCCCACATCTTGCCTTGGCATGTTCCTTGTCTCAACATATCTTCATTGAAAGAAATGCTGAAGAGAACTTAAAAGTAAGTTGGTGAAGGCAAAATGTTCATACAATAAATTTGCAGACAATTTTCGCACCAAATGCTTTTTCTCTGCATTTGCTTCTCTCCATTTGCATTTGTCATTGACAAGCTATGTAGGAGGTTTCTCATTTGTGGCTGCGTGATTATTGAGGCATTGGTGCCAAAGTGCAGTGTGTATTTCTGCTTGACCAGAAAGATGGCGCCAACACCTTTATTGTCCCCCAGAATGTAACATTCAGGATGAGTTGTCTGCTTCAGTGTCGCCATTATTTCACTGATATTTTTAACCTGACTTCATTTTATGCCGAAATGCAGGTTGGCTATGAACCACATCCATCAATGCGAGGCCCTGGATTTGGCTCTATACCAGGAGGAAAACCGTGAGTCTCATAATTTTCATTTGTAGCGAACACACGTTCAGAAAAAAGATTAGACTTTTTCACAAACACAGTGTTGCATGTACTGATAAAGGTTTATTGGTAATATACTTAGTAAATAGAAGGCCAGCAGAGTGGTCATTTCCCTTGGCAACAGTTAGTAGAATCTCTTTTGAACTAATGATCTTGTCAGTGGGCATGTTTGCAGTCTGCGATATACACTGCAAGTCCCAAACCTGGCACTTTTTGTTTTTTAGCCAGTTACTCTTCACTACCACTATGTTGGCAATAGGGTGCAACAGGCTTAAAGAAGATGGAAGTAGCCAATAGTCTATCAATGGACAGAGATGAATAGCAATGGGCAACAACCTCCAGCAAAGAGTTTCTTCTCTATAACAAAACGGAATAAAAGGTTGCTACTACAACAGCGTAACAGCGAGTCCACTTTGTTCTACGAAAATCATTTATTGTGGCAAGACACATTGTAAACAAGGATGGATACCATATTTGCTCATGTATTGAATGCACTTTCTTTTTTCTTGAAAAACTGAAGCAGAGTTGGGGGACACATTTATTATGCACGGTAAATTCTATGAAAACTTTTTCGGGATGAGCAAAAAATGTGGTAATGCAAAAAAAAAAATTTAAATAGCTTACCTTTTGCAATAAGCATACATGTACAATACCGTATTTACTCGAATCTAGGCCGACCCCGATTCTAAGCCGACCCCCTAAAGTCCGAAGCCAACAAAAAAATTATATATATATATTACCTCGAATGTAGGCCAAACAAAAAAAGCGAGGACAGCGTTCACAAAATGAAAATAGCATTTATTGAATCTGAGCATGCAGAGCTCATTCAACTTCGTCGTCGCTGCTAGACTCGTCACTGTGTTCCTTGTCACTGTCAGCTTCAAACAGTGCACTATCTTCGGTACCGTCAAGCATATTAGATATGCTGCACTTTTTAAAGGCGCGCACAATCAAAGTACCTGGCATGTCATCCCACACTGCAGCTACCCAGCTCGCCAGCTGCGATAGCGATGCACGTTTGATGCGGCCCGTTGCCGTTAGCATGCGGTCTTCGTCAGTCAACCAGTCCGTGTATTATTTCTGCAGACAATCCTTGAAAGGTTTGTTGATGCAGACATCAAGTGGCTGCAACTGGCCCGTCATGCAGCTCGGTATGACAGCGAGATCCGTGTTCGCTAGGGCGAGTGCAGCCTTCACGTTGTCGGTCAAGTGCCCATGGTAAGAGTCAACAAGGAGCGAGTTCTTTGTCAAAAGGGCTCCTGGACGCCGTCGCCACACAATCTTAACCCACTCTTCCTTTATCGCACCCGTCATCCACCCGTTCTCATTTGCCCGCACAATGACATTTCTTGGGAAAGTTTCTCGAGCAGGCAGTGTCTCCCTTTTAAATGTCGTATAAGAAGGGAGTTTATGCCCATCAGCTGTGCAGCACAGCACCACAGTTGCGCGCTGCTTCTCGTAGCCCGCAGAGCGCACCTTCACCTCCTTGGCACCTTTTTCATTCACGGTGTACGCCACTGGCATATCAAAATACACAGCCATCTGGTCGGTGTTGCCGATTTGCCAAAGGTTGTAGCCTGCCGCTTCTCTCTTTCGCAGCACATAGTGCTGAAAAGCTATCAGCTTTTCTTCGAAATCGCTTGGCAGCTTCTGGGTGATTGAAGTGCGACGTCGGAGGCTGAAGCCAAAGCGCTTCATAAATTTCTGACGCCAGCCCCAGCCGGCTTTGAAATCCTTTGGTGTTAGGCCTCACTCCCTCGAAAGTTCCCTAGCTTTCGCTTGGAGCACTTCTGTTGTCACTGGAAGGGCAGCTGCTCTCTGCATCAGAACTAAGTCGGCCAAAACCGTCTCCACTTCGTGGTGACGGCCTTTCTTTGGTCCGCTAAATGCCATCATTGTTGTGGTGGACGCAAAAAGCTGCTGTCGTTGTCCCCTCCAACGACGAATGTTTTTATCGTCGACGCCGAAGTCCCGCCCGGCTTGAAGGTTCGACGATGCCTCTGCGGCTATCACAAGTTTTTGCTTGAAAGGAGATGCCACTGTAGTGGCATCTCCTTCTTGGTGCCATCGCGATAACACCACGCCGCACACTAATACGGCTGACACGACACAGGTCAAAATGGCGACCTTGCTTGTCTACGGTTGGCTACTGCACGGCTAGTAGCAGCTGCGATACCGACTTTTCTAGATGGCGCTAGCTATGCACCATATTTAGCAGTTTCAATGAAAAAGTGGCGCGTTTTTTAAAATCCTCGAATCTAAGCCGACCCTAGAGTTTGGAATATGATTATTTGAAAAAAAAAAAAAAAAAAAGCTGTCGGCCTAGATTGGAATAAATACGGTATTTTTTTTTGCACTTCACTCATCTTCGTTTCTTTATGCTTCACTCTTCATCAGAATCACTAAACCTGTCGTCCAGGTCGCTGGCTACTTCCACATCGTGCTCCCACAACTGGTCGTCCTTGCTGCCGCCCAGCGCATTTGCGATTCCAGTCTTCTCAAAACTCTTTGAGATCAAGTCAACTGGCAGCGAAGATCCATGCTTCAAAGATCCAGGAGCACACCATCTCGACAGACGGCTTCTTAATCTTGGTGATCGGCGTCGGGGTGTGTACAAGCAGCGCACATTGTCTTTAAATGGCTTGTTCACACAAACACCAAGGGGCTGCAGCACTGAAGTGAGTCTGCCCAGAATGATGGCGATCTCAGTGTGCAGCTCCTTTAGTTCCCGGCTTACGTACTCTCCGAAGTGGCTGCGGGAACTGTCGAGCACAAGGAGAGATGAGAGGAGCAGGGCGCCAGGTCGCTATCCCCAGGCAGTCCAGAACCAATCAGCCATTGGGTCGGCTGACATTCATCCTTTCTCTTGGGCTTGTACGTGTATGCCGGCTGGGAAGTTGGCCTTCGGCACAGTTTTTCTTTTAAAGATAACGTACGATGGCAACTTCTCGCTGTCTGCCGCGATAGTCAGCATTACTGTGAAACGCTGCTTCTCAGCGCCTGTCGTTTTGATGAGCACGCTGCGTGCTCTTCTTTCATTGACCATCCTGCTCATCGGCATGTCAAAGTTGATGGGCGTCTTGTCGGCGTTTCCCATTTGCAAGATAATAAACTCGCGGTCCCGCCGCAGGCATATTATAAACTTGTGAAAGTCCGCCATCTTCTTTTCGTAGCAAGGAAGCAGTCGCTGACAAAGTGATGTACGCCTCCTCAAGCACAGTTCGTTGTGCCGCATAAGGCATGTTCTCCACTCATTACTCGCTTTGAAAGCGGTGGTCGCGGCGATGCCGTGCTTCCAGGCTGTGGCATATGTTTGCGTCCTGATCGTCTCATGCTAAACGACACAGCCTTCCTTTCGCAGGTCCCGGACATATTCTAGGGCCTCTTCCACACCAAGAAACTTCCCAGTCTTCGGTCCCCTAAAGGAAAGCTGCTTCCGATTCATAGCACGCAGCTTGTCATGCTGCTTCCACCAGTAATGCACGTGGACTTCCGACCATTCCAAAGTGCCTACCGGCAGCACAATTCCCATGCTCAACTGCATACACCACAGCCTGTAACTTGAAACTGGCCAAGTAACTGTCATTTCATCTCATCGCCCACAGCAAAATGCAATACAGGCAAAATGAGCAACTGACAAAGTTGTCATGGAATGGAAGTGGCTCCACCTCCCTTTAAAAAAAAAAAAAAAAAAGAAAGGAAAGAAAAGACTGGCCAGAACCTGCGCCACTGTCTAGCATTGTTTTGATTGGCAGTCTCCGCATGCTCACGCCGCCGTGCTGGCACCGCCGGCTCCTTAAAGTTTCGTATTTGCAGGGAACGACTGTTGGCTTGCATGGGCAGTTTCATGATCATCGCTCGCTGTGTGCTTGTGTGCCGCGATGTCTCTATACTTGCACCGTTTTTGAATCGTGCTATGACGCACGTATATTCCAAAAACAAGTACATGCCGTGCACGGGTAAAAAGGAAAGCAAACACAAAAAACCGGTGTGCGGCAGGAGGCGGGGGTGAGTGACCGAAGGGGGTCACTCACCCCCAAAAAAGAGCTCTACAGCGAGGAGGCACTGATCAGCTGCTGCTCCCGTTGCCATGACATCAGCCGGATCGAATGAAGTGGAAGATCTACAGCACAGCAGTTCACGGGACTGTAGGGGGATAAAGCGGGGGGTGCGTTTATTACGCTGAAGAAAAAAAATCTAAATTTGGGGGACTAAATATGGGTGTGTTCATTATGCGAGTGCGTTCATTACATTAGAAAATACAGTACTACTGTACATGTACTCAAATATTAGCTTGCTACAATTTCCAGTTGTGTTGAACAAACAAAGCTTTACATTTTTGAAAAAACTTCATATGCAAAAGTACATGAACAAAAAATACTGGGCGAACAGAAAGACAGGACAGTGCTTCTGGCAGAACAGATAGAAGCGCTGTCCCATCCGTTTTCTGTTCCCTTGTACAAAAAAGTGCCTGTTTGCTCTTCAAGATCTTTCAAAAATGAATATCACCAACTAGCCTGACTCACAATCTTCGTAAAACTATACCTGCCTTGGCATCTGCTGGTGGGTTTGATGTGCACACCAGTCCAAGCACATTGCGGGTGTTCACTCACCTGTCATTCACCTGCGCAAAGAGCAGTCCGTGGTCGTATGGGAATGAAAGAAACAATGTGTTTTGCGCAGGGCCTATTCGTTCCATGTGAGTGCCGAGGGTCAGATGCAGCCTGTGCCATTCCCGCCAGATGCACTGATAGGGGCAGGCATTCCACGGCACGCACGGCAGATCAACACACTGGCCCATGGAGAGGTGGTGTGTGCTGTCACCATCAGCAATCCAACCAAATACGTCTACACAGGGGGCAAGGTATGTGGTTGTCATTCAGTTGTGCCGTATTACTACTGTATTTACCAGATTCTAAGCCGCCCCCAAATGTAACGTGCACACAATTTTTGTGTGCTTAAAGTGAGAAAATAAAAGTGCTCCTGAATGCAACATGCCGCTAATTTATAAAAGAAAATTATAGCATGTCTCCCAAGTTTGCAATCAGAAAAATATTTAGTCATGCAGAATTTCCTTCACAAATAGGATTTTTTTTAATGAGCTTTAATGCGAAAGCGGCACGTTGTCGTCGCCATTTGTGCTTCACTGGCCACGGATACCAAGCACACGGGTAGTATTCTCGAGCGATTGCTTTTAGAGATGGCACAATCACTTTTTTGAGACTCTCTATCAGAATTGTCGAAGCATGCATCCAATGGTGTCCAGCAGCATTTTTGGCACTGTACGCAGATAATGATCTTGGCACAGTACGAGAAACACCGGGGCCATTTACACCGACACATCCGGTGCGAGTCACACGAAACCTCGCGAAAGTGATGGCATCTCCGAAATGTATTGGCCAAAAATACTGCTCAAGACCTTAGTCGAGTACAAAGTGAATCAACAGCAACCTTCTCAAAATTGTGCTCCATTGCCATTTTGTAATGTTGATGACAATGCATGTGGTGGCTCTGACGGTAGGCTGTTGCCTATGCCACGGACATGGTTTTAGTTTAGTATCCGATTGTCATATGCAGGGCAATTTTAGGACCCCTTTTTTTTTTTCGGAAGAAAGGTGCATGCTAAACTCAGGTAAATATAGTATTTGTGTGCAGTAATGGGGATTTTGTTCAGTTTTCTTTACAGAGACATCGTTTGGAAGTTTGCACACTGCCATCTTCTACGCTGTATTAAAGTTAATTTTGCGCAGCAGGAGTCTTTTATGTCTCACACAGCTTTGTAGAATTCGTAGTACTACACACTAGCACTTATAAGGCACATTGCAGAAAACATTATCCTTCAGAAATTTCCCGGAAGGGTTGAGTAATCACAGAGATAGAGGCTAATCAAACGTTATGTGAGAATGTCACAAGGAGGCAGGTAATCTTTATGCACTGGAATTTTCTTCATAGCCTCAACTGGTGTCGACAATCTTCACATTCTTTGTTTACTATAAGTTGTACCACATGCCCTTCCTCGCCAGTTATGCAGCTTTTTTTATACAAGGCACAGAAGAATTCTTCACTGTTTCACAAGGGGCAGTGGCACATGGGTGGAGTGAATTTAGTGGCAGCCACTGCACGAGCCAGAAAGTTAAGTAGGGTGAACGTGACATAAAGCTGTCAAATAGATAAACACAGATGTGGAGGTGCATGCACAAGCACCTTGAAAAGTATAAATAGAAGTACTACACTTGTCGACAATCTTTCTGTGGCAATGAAGGAAAAGCTATACAGGCAAAGCGCTCGTGTGACAGTGCTTGCCAAATAGTAGTGTCAGTCTCATTTATGTGTGTTTAAGCTGAGGAACAGAAAACAAACATCTTACTTCAGCACACATATTTAAATAAGGCATAAAATGCAGAACTCAATGTCGAATGTGCATTTTGCTTTGACTTGCTTCTTCGAATTTTATCCAATGGGAAACTGTCACAAGTGGAAGCTGCACTGATTCAGTGTCCACTCCAAGAAACTTACAAAAAGTGCAGTCAAACTCAACTGGACGACTTACTTAGCACAGTAACTCATGTGCAGAAGTTTGCTATTGTAGCTTTTGCTTCATTGCCACGGAAAGTTATCTGCAAATATAGATAAATATTTATGGCCATCGATCTATCACCTAGGTAGCCTTCACATAAGCTATGGTGTGCCCCTCCAGAACCTGTCCCTGTAGCTTGTCTGTACCTCTGGATCTTTGATGTGGTACGGTGAAGTTATGTCGTCATTGTTCTGTAGGTCAAGTTTTAAAGGGACACTAAAGGTTAGTATTAAGTCAACGTGGACTGTTGAAATACCATCCCAGAAACCTCGAAACGCTTGTTTCGTGCCAAGGAGAGACTTATTTTAAGAGAAAATGCGTTCTGAAGCGTCCGCGTACCTCTAGCGCAGTTCAAATCACCCGCCCTCCGATCGAGGAGTACTGACATCATGGTCTCATAGTGACGTTGCGCCATCGGTGAGTAGAACGGCGTCCGCAGACGGCGCTACGGCTTTTCTGCGCAAAACGCAAACGCGCAGCCAGAAACAGAGCCAAGACAGAGCCGACAGCAGAGCGAAAGCGGGAGTATGGTAGCTAGCGGAAGGAGAAACGCGCGACCATGTGCTGGTACTTCATTCTATGACGCAAACTTTGACGCTCGTCGCAATGGACCCTGACAACGACAGATTGGCTCGCTATGGTGGGCCCAACTTCAGCGATTTGAGCACTGGCGAGCGCGACCTGCTGCTGAGGGCTCGCGCTGCCGGCGTCGTTGCGTGCTACGACGGCGGCCTCGACACCGGCTCTCCGGAGCGGGAAAGCAACGAGGGCTTCCCACGACAATCACATGGACGTGGCATTCTCGCTGCTTCTTCCAAATGACAGTTTCGTGAGCCAGCAGAACCCTCACAGCACGACGCGATAATGAAACTACTGAAACTCCAAAGGGTGAGCGGTGCAGAGTCGAGCGAAAACGAAACCTTTCGACCACCCATATTACTGAAGGGTAACGTCAAAATGTTATTTTTTCTTAGAATCGAATAGACGTAGACAAGTAGCATTTTTTACGTCTTATAGTCGAATGAAATGATATTTTTAATACGAGTAGTTGAGTATTAGTAACACAAATTATGAGGAGTGCTTTCGTCATCGGGCTAGTACCGGAATGTCGCTGGGGGGTCTCACATCGTGTCATGCACTTACCTCAATTTCTCGGTTACTAAAGCTCTGTTCGCGATTATATTGACGCCTTAGACGTTCTAGAAGATTGCTCTACCACTTGAGTTTCTGGTAACCTTTAGTGTCCCTTTAAGTAGAGTGGCTGTGACAAGAAGGAACATGTGCAGGCTTTCATTTGAAATGTCTGGCCTGCGGTGCACTTAGACGTCATATTTTACAGAAAATTTAACTACTGCATGATCTAAGCACCAGGCTTTATTTGCAATTTCCAAACCTGGCAACCCTTTCAGGAATTGCTACAAATTTATAAAAGCTCATCGTTATACCTACTGAGGTGTACATTTAATGAGTCACAAGTGCAGCTGTTAAGCTCTGCACCAGTTGACAAGGGAGAGTTCGCTTGATGCAGTGCTAGCTTGAGCAGCTTTTTTAGGAGGAGTCCTTCGGTCCTTTCATACTTCAATTGCGGATTTAGCTGAGCTAAGTAGCACAGATTTGTGACATATAGGTTGTTAGCAAATTTGAAGTACAAGAAGTTTTACTGCGAGCAAGTAGTCTTGTGTGAAAGAAACAAGTCCACTGTATAGAATGTGCCCTTTTATCATACCATATATATTCGCGTAATGAACACACCTTTTTCCCCAATATATCGAAGCAAAGTTGGGGGTGGGGCATGTTCATTATGCGAAGTAAATTTCATGGAGACATTTTCGAAACAGCAAACATTGAAAAGTAAAACGATAATGATTTGGAACATGCATAAAATAACTTATGGCGCGGCCTAGGACAACCACGCGCGGCGAAATTTAATGCGCACTCCAAACAGCAATCCCCAGCTTGTCCTCACAGCCACTTCGGGCCGTCTGCCGTTATCGCAAGCATCACGTTGAAGCGTGCACCTGTTTTGACACGCACACTGTGTGCATCTCTTTCCTCGACCGTCCTGCTCATTGATATGTCAAAGTTTATCGGTGTCTCATCAGTGTTTCCGTTCTGTGAGTAGATGAACCCTATGTCCCGCAGCAGGCGTATAACTCGAGTTAAGGCACATCACACACATCGAAATCCAAGGCAGGCAGAAAAGCGAGCCACAGACACACGAATTTGACACTACGCCCGACTATGACCACTCTGCCGATAAGTGCCAGCCGCCCCTTCACTTATGGCATCTTCGGCTGGCCGTTTCCGAGGGCTCTAGACCGCTCTCCTGAGTGGTGTTGTTGTCTTCGGCTGGTCGGAAGAGAGTGCGGGCCTTGCATTCGGCTGGTTCTTTTCGATCGCTCTCCTCCCTCTTTGAGCGCTCTGAGGCACTCCAAGTCCTGTCGTCGGAGCAGTCGCCGAGATTGAGAGCATTTCCAGCAACGTCATCACAACACAACGTCGTCGCCCTTGGCGACGGTCCACCGTGACGTAGGCAACGCAGGCCCGTGCGTGCTGTCGTCTCAATGAGCACGAGTGCGTTCATTACGCGAGTAAATACAGTAATTATGTACTGTATGGGATCCCACGCTTACCATGTAAGAAAGCCAGACGTACAAGCTCTTAAAGAGAACTGAAGTATCAGCACCCTGCATTGGGGAAACAGTGATGTCTCAGAATGTACAGTGCTTACAATGTATTCAAGGCAGCACATTACCTGCTACTGAATGTTCATTTATCTTAGAGTAGAGCTTGCTCCTTCCTGGTTGCTGGAAACTGTTTGCACAGTCTTGGCTGATTGCCACTTGCAAATGAACCGTGGTGCTCTCTGCAGGGCTGCGTCAAGGTCTGGGACATCAGCCAGCCAGGCTCCAAAAGTCCAGTCTCTCAGCTGGATTGCCTGGTAAGGATTTTCATAAAGAGGCTTTTATGGATGGGTGTAGGAATGGCACACATGTATATTAAATACTCCTCTCTTAGTAGGAGTTCTTGCATTCAGCTCGAGTGCACTGGCAGATATGTAGTGTGTGTGTTTTCTTTTCCTGTGTCCCTCTGTCAAACTGAGGCCACAGTGCTATCATTCTATCTACTAAAGGGAATCAGTCAACCAGTAGATGATGTACAGTCGCCGACCATTTATTTGGACCTCACGGGGACTGCAGAAAGGTCCGAATAAACAGGGGCCTGAAAAAGCAGATTAAGAAAAAAAAAAAAGAAATCCTTTATTTCTACGCACTTATTCGGGCTCGGCAGTAGGCTTGAAGAAATTGTGAATGCGCCGTTGCACGCTGTTTCGTTTACGCGCAATCAGATAAGCCTGAATCTCGGAGAGGGTCATACGGCCACTATAGGCAGCGGAAAGCACAGTCACTGCTTGTACACACTCCGCATGCGACGGCAGCGTAGCACATGGTGCGTCATCTTCCGACTCGGAGTCATCGTCCGGCGGTGCAGCAGAAACCTGACGAATGATCTCGCCATCATCGAGCTCAGCGCATGTCAGTACAGCAATGTCAGCACCTGTGAAACTGTCAAATGAGACAGCGTCCGGAATCGCAATGCAACCATTGTGCAGGTCTTGGCAGAACAATTTCAGCGTCAGTAGGGAGCACATAGGAAGGCGACAAATCCTAGGCCTCACGGCACCCGCTTGCCGGCATTCCCCAGCACAGTCTGCGCTGGAACTGTCGGCAGCATTAGACACTTGACGCGATGTTTCGAGTTGGCTCAAGTAGTGTCCGAAAAATCAGACGAGAGGTTGCAAGGTGTCCGAACTTTCGGCAGTTGTTATACATTATGGTCTATGGGGGACGTGGCAGTGCCGCAAAGCAAACGGAATAATCAAGCATGCCCGAATTTTTGGAGTCCGAAAAATGAGTCGGCGACTGTATTTAATTTCTTCACCTGATGAAATTATTTGCTGACACCATCTCCTTTCCTTACCTTGCCATTTGCTCAGTTATTATAATCGTTGGTTATTACTAAAAGCATTTCATGACCTGGTCCTTTCCAATTTATCTTAATTTTTGCTTAAATGTCACCAACTCATTCATCAACTAATTAATCTATGCTACTCTTCCTGTCTGATAACACTACCTGGATCGGTTTTCTTGCCATTACTTGCTTCTAACAGTAGAGAGTCTTAGTTTAGGGGACGCAAGCAGCTTGCGTACGCAAGAACTAGGGGCGACGGTACTGCGCATGCGCAGACCACTACGTGTACTTGTGGCCTTGGGTCGTTTTGCCGGCCGAAAACATTGCTGCCCCTAAGCGGTCACGTTACCCACGTGACTCTTGCCGTGTAGGAGAACTTACGAGTAGCTAACGGGTAGATAATCTAATAAATATTTCGCCAAGTGTCGACAGACGTCGTTTTTATATATATTAGAGAGGTTTAGTGTGTCCGGTATTCGGATAAACGCAGTTGGGGCGAAGCCATATACGGGAGCGGCCACCATGGTGCATCCACCTTGCAGCGCAAAGCTCAAACGCACAAAAGCAGCTAATATTGCTGTAACCAAGTCTATTCTACTTCGCTGCTGGTGTAAATTTTCGGCACTGGCGTAACTGTGTTGCTGCCAAAAATTTATACCCGCAGCAAAGTAAAATACACTTGATTACTGCAATATTAGCTGTTTTTGTCTGTTTGAGCTTTGCGCCACCAGGTGGTTGCACCATGCAGGACGCTCCCGTTCATGGCTCCGCCCATGCTCCGCCCCAACGCCCCAGCCTGCGTTTACCCGAATACCGGACACTCTAAACCTCTCTATTAACTGCTTTTAATAAGAATAGCTTTATGTGCTTTACTTCATGTGGTTGATTTCATGTTTTAAACAATGCTAACGCAGCAAAGATCAGACGCTGATGGCGCTGCGAGCGCATGCGACCTCACTGCGGCTTGCGTTTGGGGCCGCTAACCTATAACGTGTTTCTGCTTGCGTACGCAAACGCAAATGCACCCAAGCGCTAGGGGCCCCAACGCCTTGCGTCCCCTAAACTAAAACTCCCTAGTGACTGTTCAGTCTTCTTTTTTTGGGAAGTGGCATCAGAATTCGTAGAAGCACCAGCAGTCATACAGGCATTGTGTAATCAAGGTATGAAGAGGTTGTTAATACATATATATATACTAGAAAAAAATCTATAAGGTCTGCACAGCAATCACAATCTTTTGATAAAAATGCTTATGAACAAGGCAAGCCAAAAACCAATATCTCTGCATGTTTTATTTATTGTATGTCTACAAGAAGCATTCAGAATACTGGAGTGGAAAGTTGAGGTGTAAGAATTAGCAGCCTCAAAAAACTTGATTTCCACACGAGATTGTCCTTTTCGGCGATCTGGAAGGTTGCTTACTACAACTGACCAAGGGCTTGGTAGGTAATGGTAGATAGGCTGAAAGAAGTCACAGACAATTACGATACTCCGTAATGAAAAATTTGAGTGCTGCTCTCTACGTTTTTTGTTTTTTCATTTCACGATATACAGTCTACCCTCAGTACAATGTACCCATGTACAACAGACTTCCGGATATAATGGAGCATATTTCAGTCTGTTTGTTCTACCTGTTTTATTAATGCAATGAACTTCGCTTTTAAAGGACCACGCTACAATGGACTATCGGATACAGCGCATGAAATTAGCAGCATTCTTTTTTTAAATCGGGCGTATAAAACATACTTTTGCCGTGTCAACATGGGATGACAACTGACTTGCGAGGGTCAGCCGACTATTGTGGCTCAATATCGTGTGCGAGAGGCAGGAAGGCAAACGCGCCATCTTCTATCGCGCATGAGGTACGGGGAGGGTGGGGGGAGGAGGCGAGAGAGAGAGGCGTTCTACTTCGACGGCTGCTGCTTCCAGTGTGGCCATCTTGTAGCCATCGTTGCCTCAGAGTCCGTTTTGCGCGGCACTACGCTTTCTCGCCATACTATCCTCCTCCACTTTCCGCATCATGTTTACATTTCACCCTCATACTCCGTTTTCCTCCTCGCACTCTGTTCGCCATAGCCGTCTTTCATCTCCCACTGTGCTCCGCGCTCGCTGTTTCATCCTTCACTGTGTTCATTCACTCATCTACAAAGGACGCTTGCCGCAGGAACGGTTGCCTATGAGCTGCGCTCTACCCGCCGTGGTTGCTCAGTGGCTATGGTGTTAGGCTACTGAGCACGAGGTCGCGGGATCGAATTTAGATTTAGGTGCACGTTAAAGCACCCCAGGTAGTCGGAATTTCCGGAGTCCTCCACTAAGGCGTGCCTCATAATCAGAAAGTGGTTTTGGCACGTAAAACCCCACAATTTTTAGTTGCGCTCTAAAAGAAAAATTTTAAAAAACATGATGTTTATTGGTCTTTGCTCTGGTGTGGGAACAGGAGTTTATGATAGGTGCTGGAAGTGGTTAGTAAGCACATATAACTATGCCAAGTTGTTGTGTCACTTTATTTAATAGTGCTTAAGCTGAGAAGGTTGATTGTTAAAATTCCCAGCATCAGTGGGTACAGGTCAGCCGTGCTGCAATGCTAAAGGAAGTGCAGCAAAGCTGACTGTAGTGTGACTGTCATCTTCTAAAGGACGTTATTAATTAGTTGATCTTTGCTTATCACTTTTTGAAGTCTTCATTAATTCTGTACACGCACATTTTCTGCACACAGTGATGTTTCTGTCGTGTGTTGCAGCAAAGGGACAACTACATCCGCTCTTGCAAGCTTCTGCCTGATGGACGGACACTCATAGTTGGCGGTGAAGCCAGCACTATCTCCATCTGGGATTTAGCAGCAGTGAGTGACTGGAACTCTGTTGAATAGTATGTTTACCTAGTAGGTTTGCTCGAATCAACAGAATGAATGTTTGAAGACAACTTTCAACAAAAACTTCAGTGGGACATGCTAAAAATGACAGAACACACAAATAGCTTCGAGGTGCATAAAGTACATGATCACTTTTACACGCCAACATCTACATTAACTAATGTTCTAAAGTTCCATACTTCCACCGGCTGGCCTTTGGCGACGCTTAACGGTACCCACAAACTGATCAGGAGTGTCGGCGCCTGCATGTCAGTAGCCTCATCCCTCTGTCAACGGTAGTATGTGCGTGACCCATGTCGCACCTGCTGTAATGTTAAAGACTATGTCGCTCGGTAATTATAGGGCTCTGGCAAATTAGCAGCCGTGCCAGCTGGTGTTCACGCCACCCCAGAGCACCTTCCTTTGGCCAGCGATCAGGAACGGGACTGGCTTTAGCCAGCAGCAGTGTGTCCACAGTCAGTGTCGGAAGTACTGGTGTATCAATAGCTTTCGTGCTCGCTCGGAACTAGCACTGGTTCTGGAGGAGGAGATTGGAGCGTTGCTGACCCCGACCCTCGGACAGGATGTCTGCAGTTGACCACAGTTCTTGGGTGAGACCCAGTGTGGTACACCAAGACCATTTTATCTTTCAAGAACCCTACGCCTCTGCCATCTCATTCGCTGATGCACATGTCTGTCTGCCAAGATTGCTCCCACCGGCTTTTGTTGTTCCTCTTACTCAGTCCTTCAAATATCACTTGTCACTTCTACAACAAAATATAGTGGGTACCCGACGCACCAAACTACCAAGCTTTGTGGTGTCTACATTTTCCGAGGGTGAAAGCAGGCATTGTAGTGTCTCAACAGCACTACACAAAGTATAGGTGGTTTGTTCTTTCAATTTGTGTGCAACATTCTGCTATTTTGTTTTTGTATTTGCACAGCAAAGCAGACAAAAAAAAATTTCTTACACTATGTGGATGGTACTACAGGACAAGATGAGAACAAGAAAGGAAACGGGACAAACACTAAGCCATGATTCTACGCAGCTACATACTACACAGCTGTACCATTTCAATGCTTATGCATCCATTAACAGCTAAAATACACAAAATAAAAAGGAAGGAGATGCTTTAGAGCCACTCTGAGCATTTTCTACTTGTCAGATCTCACCCTGTAAAGTTTCCTCCATTTATACTGAATGTGGTTTTGCCACAACAGCGCCTGTATTAAACAAGTATCCCTCTAGTTGCACCCACTTATAATGGCCACACTTTGAACCAACACTCAATTAGTACAAAGAGCTTTTTTTGATTGCCCACTAAATCTTGCAAAAAGAGTTAAACCTCCATATAACAAAGTAGGTAAAATTGGCAGATTGCTTCGTTATATCGAAATTCAACCTTTTATGCAAATAAGTACAGTCGCCGATCAATTTTTTCTTACACGGAAAGGTGCCACAGAATTTTCCGAGCTGTCGGACAATCTAAAGAAGTAAACTTGAATTAGAAAACAATTTATTTTGATGAATTTGGGAGTCTACGACGAACGATACGGTTTCATGCCGTGTCGACAAAAAATATTTTCACATCAGCCCTACCAATTAAGTGAAGCCAGCCACATTTTTGCATGCACTCCATCCAAGGAACTGGGATCATGAAAAGCTGCGGCAGCTGGAGCCTCTGGCTCCAACGGTTCAAGAAACTCCCAATACTAAACGCACAGGAAGACAGCGAACATGATGCCAGGCCGTCTCTGCAAGCGCACTCTCTGGACACGCCACAGATTACCTCTAAAGCAGGGTACACGGCTGGGCTGCGTATGTGCTCAGCCGAGCCCGCTCAGAGCCATGTGCAGCCACAGCCTAGACGCCCAGCAGAAATTGCAAAGTGCCAACTTAGCCCCCAATTGCCTCTTTGCTCCAGCAGAAAGGAGGCACTTGTGAAGCCACCATCTTTCTTGCTCCAGCCTCGCATACTTTCACTCTCACGTAGCACCTAAAGCACAAAGTGCGAGTGCTGCGATAGGATCTTATGGCACTTGGGTTTTATAGGGAACGTGATGGGCTCCACTTGAGCCGTCACTGCCCAGCCCTGATTTGAGAGATGCGTTTGCAAGCAGTCGCTTGTAATTCAATCATTTGGCCATCTGGGTCCGCAGAAGTTTCCATTTATTGTCTGGGCATTCCTTTGCGGCAGAAGAGAAATTTTGTTATATTGAAATCGCATACATACTTTGTCATACTGAGGTTCTAAATAACATGGCATTCTGTGGACCAGAAGTTGTGAAATGTTAAATACTTGTTATATTGAAGTTCGTTATATCAAGGTTTAACTGTATTATTTATTAGTTCACTCATTTATCACAATGTGGGTTCTACATGTTGAAAGAGCTGCAGTAAAATCCTTTCTTTATGTTGTTCTCTTTTCTGATTCACATCCATACTTTGGTATCACTGGGGCTGTAGCTATTCTTTTGCTTTCTGGTCAATTTATGAATTCCATTCCTTGCCTATTTTACCACTGTCACTTTGCTTTATGTCTCAGCTTCTTTGGTGTCTAACCAGGCTAACATGAACTGTTGCAGCCAACCCCACGCATCAAGGCTGAGCTGACCTCGAATGCTCCAGCATGCTATGCACTCGCCATCAGCCCCGACTCCAAGGTGTGCTTCAGCTGCTGCTCAGATGGAAACATTGCTGTCTGGGACCTGCACAACCAAACCCTTGTCAGGTGCACACTCTTTCCACTTGTCTTTTAGCAGTAGCTGCTGACTGTGCCTTGGCTTTACTGGCACATGGAGGGGTGATCCCTCAGTGAGAGCACATCAGAGTAATGCCGTAGTCACTACAGCCATTGGCAAGTCTAAAATGCAAGCGAAGCTTCTCCCCAAAACACATGATGTTCTTGTCCTTAATACCTTTACGTTCAAGGTATAGCTTATTAAAGATTACACCACCATCTACAGTTCATCAACTGTAGAAGGCTGGTGAAGCGGGCAAGTTGGAAGTTATCCATCGTGAATGGTGTGGAGATAAACGGGGACAACAGGGAGAACAAATGGCAAGCAGTGTTGATCAACTGATAATTTCTTTGAAAAGCAATGTAATATAAACACAACAATCTTGAAACTAGGAAAATTCGCAGGTTTTCTTAACAAAAAGATAAATTATGAGCCATAAATGAATGCTAGTTCATCTTTTGACTGCATTACCAATGCCTGTTTGGTGTATGTGCCTCCAAGTTTTACATTGTTATACCGTATTTACTCAAATCTAATGCGCATTTTTTCCCACTAAAACGGGTCCGAAATTCGCGTGCGCATTAGAATCGAGTACAACCCTAAATCTGCGTTACCATATCACCATCGGCATTTCAAAATGGCCGCCTGGTACGTGCTTTGAGCTTAGCTGCCGTAGCTTTCTCCATTCCATGTGCTACAGTACGGATGCTTAGGCAATGTTTCCTTTGGCTTAGGTTAGTGCACTGTCCGTCTTCTCATTTTCTGCATTTGTTATATCAGCATAGAAGTGATGACTGCAAAGACATGCCGAGTTCATCACAATGCCGCAATTAAAAGGAAAGCGATCATGTGTGTGGAGATGGACGGAAATCTGGCCGCATCATGGGCATTCGGAGTTTCCGAAACTTGTGTGCAGGACTGGCGCAAACAGGAGAGGCGTTCTACATGTGCAGCCCCTATCTTGAAAGTGATCTGTGACGGAGACAGGAGTCTACGCATCTAGGTGCTCCGCGCTGTGTTTTCATTGCTTAGTTCATGTTGAAGTGAGAGGCCGCACAAAGGTCAATTACCTCGCCCCTGCTACCGCACTTCCTCACTCCAGCGTTTTGATAAAGAGTTTCCATGGTCATTGAGTGAAACAGGTTCATGTTTGCTTGTGTGCATGTGGCACCATGCTTGTTAATTTAGCTATTAAGCGAATGTTTGAAAGTTTATACGGCCGATAAAACTACTATCCTTACTTTTCATATAGCTGTCTACTAATTTGCTATCGTAATCGATGCTTCGCCTTTCAGGAGAAACTGCGACTTTCTTTATTTATCACAACTTTGGTGAATTGGGAGTAAACCTTTGTTTGTTTGTCTGTTTTTTTTTTGTTTTTGTTTTTTTTTTTTTGTTTTTTCAAATTAGAGAATGTTGTATTTCTGGTGTGAAAGAATGAGGTGCATGGTACTGTAAAGGACTTTTCTCTTTTTGGGTCATGGCAAAAGGGTACACGTTACAATCGAGAGCCTTTCTTTTTTTCTGGAAAAATGGGTGCGTGTTACAATCGAGTAAATATGGTATGCTTCAGCACAATCATTGTACAGTCAAGTGCAAAACCATTGCATTCTACTAGTGCCGACATATTGGGCAGAAACTTGTAGGTTAACAATGAAAATTGAGAAGTTAAAGACTGTCCAACGAGTGATTGAATGAAGAATGTTAGGCATAATGTTGAGAGACAGTAAGACTGTGGTGCAGGATGGTGGTGTGTGTGTGGGGGGGGAATGACTGACTCAGCAGACTAAAGTGAGGACTTGGAACTCTTTTTTTCTGTGACAGTTGACGAACCTACCTGGCTTATGTCTGGTCATGTAGCTTGGTTGTAATCCTCTCGCACATGGAGACACACAATGGTCACCATGTAGTCAATGTCTATGTTGAGCTGTCCATTACAGTTTCCTTCATGTACCACAGTGCATAAGAACCAGTAGTTGAGTGAATGGCCTGTTTTTCTGTTAAACACGCAGGCAGTTCCAGGGCCACACAGATGGG
This sequence comes from Dermacentor variabilis, assembly GCF_050947875.1. NCBI lineage: Eukaryota > Metazoa > Arthropoda > Arachnida > Ixodida > Ixodidae > Dermacentor > Dermacentor variabilis. Next base: position 20,092,952 of record NC_134570.1, on the reverse strand, counting down.
GCCAGCTGTATTGACATCTCTAGTGACGGCACTAAGCTCTGGACAGGTGGTCTGGACAACACTGTGCGCTCCTGGGACCTCCGAGAGGTGAAAATTGGCTTGTTAATAATTTGTACTCAGGTGCAGCATTTTTGGTTTGAAATGGTTGTTAGATGCAGGCAAACTTCATCAGTGGATTAAGATGCCTGTGTACAGTGTCAATCTGTACAATAACGAGGCTCCTGTGAACATGCGAGCACAAATATTATTGCGCTGCATGCAGCACGGGAATTTACATTCTCGTGTCAAAAGCAGCGTCTCACTTCCGCAATTTCGTCGTACGTCATCGCAAGCAGCTTGACCCACAACAGCTATTGGCTGCTTTCACAATCGCGAGAACATTCTCAGATATACAATTATTGCTCATTTAAGTTAAATAAATGAAAAATATATATGTCTGTGATCTCAGAAAGACAGAGAAGCCATTTCATCTTTGCTATGCCAATCTAAAAATGACATTTCCACATAACTACGTCTGCTGTGCGTGGCCTCCAAAATGAGAAGTGCAGCATAGATATTGCGGGGGCCATGGGGCGCTGCCACAGGCAGTCTCGTATTGAACCTTTGGGTGGGGCCAGTGGGGCATTGCTCCCTTGCCACCTCCACTGTATAGCTTCCAGTGCACTAGTGGAAATGAAAGGAGATAGAAAACCACTTGATCGGTCCGATAACTACATCTAACTTAGCTCGTGCTTAAAGGATTAGAGAAATTTTTGCAGCAGGAGATTTGCGACGCAACCTAATTTAATAGTGATGTCATTCTATGATTAGTTAAAAAAGTGTTTCTGGGCCCCTCTAAAGTGAACACTCAAATGAGCTCCGCTCACTTTGCTGGCGCCCTAGCTGCAAGTGGCTGGGCAAGCGAAGCCAGTGCACTGCACAGGTGTGTCGAAAGAAGTCTGAGCTACCAACCCTAAGTAATCGTTGTCTGCTGTAAATCTAGGCGATTGGACTCTTGTGGCACGGGAAAATTTGAACATGCTCCACACACAAGTGTTCGCTTTAACTGTTGGCCAGCTTTGTACACTCATAATGGCAAGTGCAAAGAAGATTTTATTCTTTTCTTTGTTTTTCTTCCTTTTTGTTTGTGTGCATTCTAACTGTGGCAGCATGTTATGCGTGCCACCTTATATGTGAAGATTTCACTGTGACGTAGAAATTGGCATTGATGCCAAATGAATTGGTGTTACACACATTCAAATCAAGGACTTAGCAAATTATTATTTTCAGTTTCTGTAAAACTTAATCTAACTATGCCCATCTTGAATGCACCATTATAGTAAGTGTTGCTTTTCTTTTTCTGTGCACTTTTGGCCAGAAAACATAGAAGTGTGTAATAACAATATGGAAACCATGTTAAAAGATGTTGAGTTGGTGCTGCTCAAAGCCAGTGCTCTGCCAGGTTGTTCCACCTAATCTCAGATAGAGTAGGGCACTTTGTAATGTTTGACAGCTATGGCATAGCCCGTTTAGTTGAACGTATACTAATTTTCTATCTCCCATAAAAGCTGCACACTGTGGTGTTGTTGCTAACCAGTGAATGATCTATGGTGTACATGGTGAATGCAGGGGCGGCAGCTGCAGCAGCATGATTTCACCTCGCAGATCTTCTCTCTGGGCTACTGCCCAACAGGAGAATGGCTAGCTGTAGGGTAAGCTCCAATTCACTCTGCTTCAAATGCTCTACACAGCACTCCACTGTAGTTGATGAAACACTTCTGTTTTCTTCTGCAAGCCAATCTTCATCATTATGACGTGTCTGGCTGCCATCACTTATTATGGAACAACAGATATCAGGAACCACTCTTTCAATTTATACACTGCGTCCATGTATCACCTATGCTTTATGGAAGCCCTTGCACAGGGAGCTCTTGCAATAGCCATTGTTGTAAGTGTTGCATTTAGTGTTGCAGCTTTTATGAAGAACCATGCGGAGGGTTTAGATGTCACCATTGGACTTATGATTGCAGTAAAATAAAACTTCATAGAATAAAAAGAAAAGGTTGAAAGCACTGTGTCTTTGCAGTAAATTGTTCATAAAAACTTATGAACAGCAAATTAAAATAGCTACAATTTAATGCTACATGGGCATGTGTATAAAATATGCAGCTGAATTTACTGTGCCAGAACACAGGTTGTTGTTGCAAATTTGCAATACTTTTGGGGATAGATGAGGCAGTGAATAAAAATATAGTGTGTCTTATCACCTCATCAGGACATAAACATTCATTCATTCATTCATTTTACCCTCAAGCAAACACAGCTTTACAGGAAGGAGGGGAGTACAGAAATATAAAGATACCATGCACGACAAAAATAACAAATGTAATACATGTACAGACACATACGTATGAGCATGCAATTTCCAAAGCTTGCACAACTCAAAAGAATTCAATTGCAATCCAAAGTATGGTCCGCAAACAACAAAAAGAAATAACATTCACTTCATGTATCATTACTAAAATAACTGTGGAACGAGGAACAAAACAAGTTATAGTCTGAAATGGAAACAATATCTGAAGGAAGGTGGTTCCACTCTTTGGACGTGTGTGTGTGCTTTGCACGTGTGCAGACAAGTAGCGATGTGTACTTTATGATGGCGATCTAAGCAGGCCAAACGATAAAACGGAGGCTCCAATGAACTGACCTTTAAAAAATGGATGATGGTATAGCTTGTGAAAAAGAGTAGGATGAAATTCTTTGCGGCGTGTTACTAGTTACTGCTAGGAAAGGTTACTAATCATCCTCACAGTTAACAGACATGATCTCACAAATGTCATGCTGTATAACTTTTTCAATCGTTCAACTGTAAATGGAGTTATTGCACCAATACCTGGCTTTCTCTCTCTTTTTGTCTACACTAGCGTGTTGGAAGCTATGCAGCAGAGAAGCCAAAAGGGCAAAGCCCCAGCCAAATATTGAGTGTTACGGAGGTGAAAGGGCTCGTCGTGGCACCCTGTGGTGGCCAGAGTAGACTACGCCATGCAGTGCTCTGGTGCCATTATGGAAGCCACGCATAGTAGAAGCCACTTGCACCATGCAAAGATGAATTATTTTTTTGTTTTCAAGACTGCAGGCATATGTATTTTTTATTTATTTAACTCAAAATTAGTAATCCTGTATTGAGAATGCTCTTGCAATCACAAAATCTGCTGGCATTAGTGGGTTCAGCTGCCTTCAATGACGCTGCATGACGGTATTGCAGAAGCGAGAGCAACCGATTTTTCGTTGCATTTGACAGGAGATTGTAAATTCCATGCTGCATGCAGTCCAGTGATATTGCGCTCACATGTTCATAGCAGCCCCTTACAACATATCGGTTTCCTTTCTTTATTGTTTAAAAAAGTGTTTCAGGGCCTTTAATTCAGAGCCCCTTTAATTGCGACAGAAAATAATCCCAGATGGAGTAGGCATACTCTAGTTTAGGTCACACAAGTGTTTTAAACATGTTAGTTTCACAGCTACAGAAGCACAACTACAGTTCCAATGGAAGTAACCTAAGGTACAGTTACTGTTGTTAAAAACGTAGTTAATGTGATGTTTCCAGCTCGGATCAGATGTTATACGAGTTCCCAGATGCTTATAAGATCTAACAGCAGCGTCTCTGGCACCGTGCCAAGCTCGTCTGTGCAGAGTGCCAGGAACGTTCTCAACCGCATATTTCGATAAGTCTGTTGCGGAGTTGTATAAAATTTAATGAAAGTGATAGCAGTATCTCTAAAGTGATCGCTCAAGAATGCCGCCATGCATGCTTGGTATCTGGCCAATGAAGCACAAATGGCGATGACCTGCCGCTTTTATTATGAAAGCTCACTTAAGTAAGGTTCCCTTCTGTGAAGGCAAATTGTACAAGTCCTGCGAAAAGTGAGTGCACATTAGATTCGGGGGCATGTTAGAATGTATAAATACAGTACACCATTCAATTTCTACTTTAGTGCACCGCATTAAAGGCACCAAGCTGTTAGTGGTCACATATCCAATAAAAAATTTTAATAAAGTCGCACTGTTTATAATCTAGTTAACTTGAGACCCATTACTACGTGAACGCATAAGGCTTTACATTTGTTAGTGTTAAAATTCATTTACCTTGTTTTGCACCAAGCAACCGTAGTGATGCAAGCTTACAAAGAATTAACGCCAAGATTATTTGTTATTTTGTGATAAACAATGCAGTCATCTGCAAAGAGGTGAATTGAGGAAGTTGCACAATCTGGTAAAACATTAATATAAATGAGGAAAAGCAATTGCCAACTGGTTAAAGAAAAAGGAGAAGACAGAAGGTGTTTGAGAAGATGGCTTGTCATTATGAGGAGTATGAACTGTTCTTGAATGCACAAATAAATGCACAAATGATATAGTAGGAATGAAACATTTTACGTGTTTAGTCCTTTTAGAGTTCACATCCCTGGAAGCTGTGCTGAGGAAGCTATACCACAAATCCTCATGCTGTTTTTCATTGGTGCTTTCGCTGTTTTTTTGGTCTGCTAAGGCATAGTTTGGGAACTGAATGGCATTGCAGTTTTCTGTGAATGTACAGATGCTTACTGCTGACCGTTTCCACTGAATGCAGCATGGAGAGCAGCAATGTGGAAGTTCTGCACTGCAGCAAGCCAGACAAGTACCAGCTCCACCTGCATGAGAGCTGTGTCCTGTCACTCAAGTTTGCCTCGTGCGGCAAATGGTTTGTCTCAACGGGCAAAGACAATCTGCTGAATGCCTGGAGGACACCCTACGGTGCTTCCATTTTCCAGGTAAATTCTGCAAATGTAACTAGTGAGCATTGCTGATGTTGGAATAAGTATAAGATATTAATAAAATGCAGTTGATCTTAGCAGAGACTTATTACTGCATTCTGCAGTGTTGTATCATTTAGCACACTACCTAAACTGAGTGAAATTTCTGAGTGAAGATATTCCAGACAGGGGCTTTTAGTTTGATTGCATGCACCAAAATGAAGCTCTATTTCTCAAGCAACTCCTCATTGCATGAATCATTGATAAATATTACAGAAACACGTTTTTATCTTGGTTAAAGGGGTATTTCTATGCTCCAGTCAGTCATTGGAGTAAAGAGCTTCCCGTCGAAGCCCATTTGTGAATATGAGGGTTAAACCACTTCATCTAAGCAATGTGATAATGAATTCTGCAAGTAAAGTGTTGGTGCAGCTGCCATTGAAACAAGGGCTTTACATAGGAGGAATTGAAAGAAGCTTTTGTCCCATTTGGGGCCTAATCCAGCCAACAAGATGGAAAAAGATATTCCTAATACTTTTTGCTGTTTCCTGTTTCTTTCATCTTGGTCTGAACTCTGTCTTCTATCATTTCATGTGCTTCCAGTCCAAGGAGTCCTCATCAGTGCTCAGCTGTGACATTTCTTCTGATGACAAATACATTGTCACTGGCTCAGGAGACAAGAAGGCTACTGTGTATGAAGTAATCTACTGAACTGGTCAGAAGCTCCTCTCTACCAGGAAGCCAGAAGCTGTCACCTGTGTGTGTGTGCGTGTGGTTGTGCGTGTGTGGTAAGCCTCAGTGTGCGTGGGGATGACTTCTTTATGTGGCTCCTCTGGTATAGCCATGTTCCCCTGACAGCTATGACTGGTGGCTCGTCAATGAGGAGAAAACAACTTTAAAGGACTTCCAGTTTGACCTCTCCTGTTGTGGCCTCGCCTTGTAGTGTGAAAGCCGTTGTACCCTGTACTAGCTGCCCGTCTGCCAGAAGTGGTGACATGCTGTGGCCCACCGCGACTCTCCACTTTGGTGGCAAGGAAACCTGCGGGCATTGTGCACCAGACTTTGCCAGCAGTATTGCCGGCAGAACGCCTCACTGTGCCAGTACAGGAAACCTGCGGGCATTGTGCACCAGACTTTGCCAGCAGTATTGCCAGCAGAACGCCTCACTGTGCCAGTACATGTGCATCCGTGAAATTCGAACATTCGCCTATCGCACCTCTCTCGTGAGTAATGCACACATTTAGTGCCATTAGGAACTCATTGCAAGTCAGCACTGCTGCACCCTGCGGGCACATGTGTCTAGGTACTGACAGGCAGGCAAGAGGTTGTGTTGCAGAACATTCCGGTGACTACAGTGTGAGCCTGCAAAAAAGAAATGTACCTCACAGATATAATTCTTTTATCTCATATTGGAATGGCCAGTGGATATGTGCGCACACATCCACGTTTTGATTGCCTTCTCAATCTCTCCTTTTTGCTATCTGAACATGGACTCGGTGAATCTCCCTGTTATACTTGTTCTCCCTCGCTTTGTCCTCGTTATCGCCGTCATGGAAAGTAAGTAAGCCTATGACTGGAGGGATGCTGAGCATTCACATCACCATTTAAAGCCATCTCCTGACTGCCTTGCAGGTCAGTCTTCCCATCAGGATGACATATGCCTCTGGAATCATAGCTATGCACAAAAGTTGCCCTGCGACATAACTGAGCTCAGGAAACATTCCATTTTGCTTCCAACAAGTTTCGTGCAAACCAGCTGCAAGTGCCATTCACTGCAGTGCCGTGGATCCAGTGGCCTAACCTTCCCGAGGTTCTGCAGACAGTCTGTCTCACCTGCTAGGCCATCCTTGTGTACAAAGATATGCTGGCAGGTGCCGGTGTTGTCATCCTAGTACAATAAACTGTTCCATTAAAAACCCCTAGCCAGGTACCCTATTGCCTCCGTGTGTCAAAAATGCCTTCATCTGCTACAGTGACTATAGCGTTGTGCTAAGTACATGTGGTAGTGGTTTCATTCCCAGTGCCGGCAGCCACATTCCTGTGGGTGAGGAATGCCAACGCACTTGTTGACATGGAATTGGATAACATTAAAAAACCCCATGTAGTCAAAATTAATTCAGAGCCCTCTTCTAGAGCAGCAGTGTTGCTTAGGATATTGAACTGTGCAAATCAATTAATCAAATGTGACTTCAATTGGGGTGGAAGTTTGATTTATCATGAGTGTAACTTGCTAGAAGTGCACTGATCTCTGGGAAGCAGTTTCCATCTTTCTTTTAGTTCGCTGACAAATTGGGCTTAGCAAGATTTTGATATGTCTACTGGCAGTAAAATGAGAGCAAATAAACGTAAAAGGGACCATCAAGTTCAACCTGGCAGCTCCTGTAGGCTTTCCTTAAGGTAGAGAGGTTATATGACTTGAACATCTTCTACCAGAAAATTGTTAATTCATCAAATGATATGAATTGCATCACATATTGAACTACAGACACGACCTAGGATGTTTTCACAATTATTCTGCAACAAAAGCTGCCTTAAAACATTAAAATACTATGAAATTCATGATACTGCACTAGTATACTAGTTATTTAGGATGGGGTGCAAAATTCAATAAAGGAAAGTTTGACCTGCATTTCTCTTATAATAATAAACGTTTTCTCCCAAATAAATGCAAATTCACTATTCAAAATAATGTCATCAGCCTAAACTGATCTTTCTGTCCCGTTCCCCCAGCCTCTACTGCCGCCTTTTGGTGGCAAGTCCCGTCATAGCTGTCCCTTTTTCCCTTTAATGCAAAATATTTGCTTCCAATAGCGGCCAATCAAGGCTGAGCAGTTGAGGATTGCATGTCAAATGACCCTAACTATGGGCCCTGTGCATTTTATACATGGTTCATGCACCGTACCCATGAATGAATAAGAGCTCACTCAGATTTTGGTCTCCCTACTACACATTCACGAGGCCATATGTGTCATTTGGCAACAAACACAATTGGTTTCGTGCACAAGTAATGAACCAAGTAGTCTAGTGATGTCTTAGGATTAACAGGTTATGCCCAGCATTGGGTCTTTACTAGCTAAATTAATTGACATAGTTTCCTTTTCTGTGTGCCACTTCCTGCTTCACACCACATTTTTTTCCACACTGCTCTATTGCAGTTGTTTTAACAGTGATATTCATAAAGGTCTCTTATCTTTGATAAGTGGATAATGAAGGATTTGGCTCTGATTAATCCACAGTATTTTGTTTAAATTGTTCACCTCGCTACTCCATTGCTGTCTTCATTTACTCTTATAATACTGCTCCCATCACGTATTAGAATGCGTTGCGCTCCATGGTGATGCACGCTGTGCGCCTTAGTTAAGTGGCGCCGTGCCTGAAGCCGAGTCAATTTTTCCCCTATCCCTTGAATAATCTTGCGCCTCCGGCAGAGCCCGCACTTGCGTTCTGGAGAGATCTCGTTTCGCGCTTTCCAGCAGAGCAGAACTGCAAGTATCTACAAAAGCTGAAATGAAAGAGTATAGAAGCGGGAACGGGCGAGTGGCAGGAAAACGTGATAACGTTATGGTGCCTCGTTCCAAGCTTTGGATCCCGCTAGCGTATTCCTCACTGGGCGCGTAGCGCGGTCCAATTCCGCCGCTTAATTTTCGTAGCTAGCTGCTGCTGCTGCTGCTGCTGCCAGCGGAGTAGAGAAATTCCGCCTCACGCGGCTCTCCTCACGCTCCCGTCGCGGCGCCGTCTCTAATCGCATTGGCGCTCTCCCTTCTTTCCTCATTCCCAATTTATGTGCCTCCCGCGCCCGGCCTATCCCATTTTCATCCGGCTTTCTTCTTTTCGCTGTCCCCTTCTAGCGGGCTCCCTGCCTCGGCTACGTTATTCGGGTCTCTCCTCCCCTGCCGCGCGCGCCTTCCAGTTTTCTTGTCGCGGTGTAGAAGCGGGGTGCGATCCTCTCCATCCACTCTCTCTTCCCGGCAGTAAAAGCGCGGGAGTGGCGGGGGGTGGGGGTGGACTCCGGCGGGGCAGCGCTAAAAGGCGACAAAGGAGACGGGCAAATAGCACGGGACCGGCGGGAGAAGAAAGTGGGAAGTGAGGGGGGGGGGGTGAGCAGCCACGGAGACGTCAACAAGAACCGTCGGGAAGGGAAATCGATGACTGCTTTGCGGACCGGGCGGGCGTAACGTGACGCGCCACTCGCCTCCCTTCCTACCCCCAGCCCTCGTCGACTAGCCGCCGCTCTCCGGAGAAGCGCCCGCCCTTTTCGCCGCCGCTGCGGCATGTACCCTGCCTCGTTCGCCCAAGGCGCCGCCGCTACTTCGGGGAGCTCTCCCTCTCCTGCCCAAGTGCTGCGCGCGGCAGCGCAGGAGGCGGCTGTTGGGAGCAGTTGATGGGGGTAGGGGGACGCAACTTTGCGGTGCCTGGGCGACCCCAGGCCTCTGGCCTTGTTGCCTGGAAGCCGAGAAAGGCGCAGAGTGTCGTCGTGTGCCTCCCTCCCCATACCCCGCGACCGATTCTTTTCCTCTTTGCCTTTCCTTCCCACGGAGTTGGCGGGGCGCGCTAGCAACCGCGGAACGTCGGGGAGCTGCTGCTTCTCGGTCGTGTCCTCCCCACCCCTCCTATTTTTTAAACTCTCTTCGGCGGCGTAAGTTGAAGAGGCGACGAGAAACAAGTTTCTCGGGACAACCTGGAGCGCCTGTTTAGCTTTGCTGGCTTTGCGGTCGGCACAGTGGCTTTACAAGAGGACGACAGAATGACGGTTGGTTGGAGAAACCCAGCGTCGAAAAGGACGCATACTCGGTGCGGTGCCAGCAAAGAAAAGCGCCATTCTACCAGCCCTTCATTTGCAGCTGGAAGGTTACAGGCGCGGCTTAGTTCACGTTTCTTGGGAGCTGGCGCGAACAGTATGGGATAAGTCGTGGCGTTGAAGGCTGGATTTCTTTTTCTTCTTCTTTCAACTAGCTGGGTGGCCTGCCTTCTGCATCATGAATACCAGTCAAAGGCTGTAGTAAAGCCACTTACTATAGCCACACATCTATGAACGCAGATCGCCCTTTACGGACCACGTAACGAAGCCTTTGAGGGGGTCTCAATGTCGATCACGGGAGCTCCCATAAATGTATTGTGTTCAGATTCCCTGCCTGGTTATTTGCGATCTCAATTTCATTCGGGTGGTTGAGCTGCAGATTTCGAGTTCCTCCGTTAGGTCATGTACGTTTGCAATCAAACTATATAAAAGGTACAAAATGCAACTTTCTTGCGCATGTTGCAAATACGATTTGAGCACTGTGCGTGGCGGTACGCTCTTTTTTTCGTTCCGATTTTATCACCCTTAATTGTCGATATACAGAGCATAACAATGATTGAATACATTTATTGGATCTAATGATGAAATTCATGCGAGCTATAATTACGGCTCACAGCTTTACATCACGTATACGTACGTTTCCGCACTTGAAACAAGAGTTTGTGGCGTAGGTGGAAATTGCTGTCTGTCGTCTTGCTAAGACCAAATGCGTACGCAAGGCAATTCATGTCCGAAAGAGCACGTTTTGCACAGAGCAGGGCGCATAGCAATGCTACGAACTGTTGCACCTTATCTCGATGGGGCTTCGAGAGAACGCTTCTGTAGTAAAAACGACCTTCTCTCATTTATCCAAAATGTTCTGTAGCTATGCGGAACAGAAGCGCGTAGAAATTATACATGACGAGGCCCCGTTGGAGACCCCATTATGTTTTGTTCAATGAAAGTTCACAAGGATGTTTACACTGAATTATCTGCGTGTGCAAAATATTTCGCATCGAGTGTGTTCGTTAATCATTCATCTTGTTTTATCTCCGTGCGGATAGGTGTCGCACAAGGCTGTTTCAACACACAGTCAACATAAACTAGCGGTGCTGTCTGTGGCTTCGTATTATCACGGTAACGCTTATATTCTGTCTGGTCCATATTAGAGTTTCCTATTCTTGTATGAAACTATATAGTCTGATCGGACAACGCCGCGAAGCATTCCGAGTAACATGTAAAACTTTCAAGCTTATCACGCGCACAATTCTGCTCAATATAAAACGTACATTTGCTGGAAAGAGCTTACTCGTAGAACCATATGCACCAGATCGCGAATCATGTGGAAGGGTTCAGCGCAATTTGATAGTGGCATTACCTTCTCGTTTCACGATGTCATTAAAAAGTTTCTTGAACGCACCGTTTCGTGGCGCGACTGTACGTCGGTGACGTAATGGGAAGTAGCATGGGCGGATGCCCACGACGTTCCGCGCCGCTCGGCACGAGCGTTGAAAATTCATGCCTCCTCGTTCGTTGCTGGTGAAGTTATGCTTTTGACCCCCCTCCCCCACACCATCAGCGAAAGATGTTTCAGGTAAGCGCACCGGGTAATTGATGCGCGCCCGGGGTTCTCGAGTTGCCGGCAGAGTAGTATCTCGCAACACCGCGGGGGAAGAAACGCAAAGGGGGGGGGGGGGGGGGGTGAGAGAAAGGGAGACCTCTTTATTCACTCCTCGGCGGCGCGCTGTGCGGGGGAGAGCCATGAATAATGACCTGATTTCCTCTCGCCTTGACGAAGAGTCCGCGTTCAGTTTCTGCTTTTCTCTTCGCAGAGAGCACGGCTCACATCATCATTTCCTTTCTTCCCGGGTCTCCTCCGCGAGATAAGAACCAGCAGACGAATGAATAAATGAGTCAGCGCAAAAGAACGAAATACCAAAAAAAAAAGAGCAGGCAGTGTGGGGGAAGAGGGAAAACCGAAAAGATGGAGGCCTGAGAGCAACCTAAATGATGGAAGGCCCGAGCTTCATTGTGCAACAAAATAAAAGCAGCGTCGGAAGCACCGCCTTTTTCTCCAAAAAGACAAGGGGGTGAGGGGTGGCGCGGGAGATGAAAAGATAGTGCGGGATGGACCAAGAAATTGAACGCGAAACACCGTCGCTGCCGCAAGCCTAACAGAGCGAGAACGTGGGGAACAGAAAAGGAGCGCGGCTCTGTATACGTGCTTGCGCGTTGTCAGCCTCGACAATTGGCAAAAGAATAAAACCAAAAGCAGCGGCGCTCATCAAAATGAAAGCGGCTCCGCCCGACACCAGCAGGCGAGGGGGCAAGTGCCGAGCGCGGAGGAGAAAGAAAAGAAAATCATGATAAGCGCTGAAAAGCGGGTCGTAAAGCGCCGCAGCAAAAAGTTACTGCGCTGCACGGCTGATGAGACGAGAGCAGGCGTCGATCCCGTGCCGTTTCTCGCTGCGTCGTGCGAGGCGGGGGGGAAACAGTAATAAAACGCACACCGGCTCAGCGAGAGGAAGGCTTCTCTTCCAACGCACAAAAGACAAGCAACTCCTATGGACGGGCGGGGAACAGCAAGAGAAGAAAGGCTCTTTCAGTCCTCCCGCAGGCTCTCGGCTGCACAAAGACCCCAGCAAGTACAGATAAATGGAAGGGGAGCCGGGAACGTTTTTAACCCCTCCTTTCTTCTGACGCTTTCTCGACGGGAAGCAGCGGCGGCAGAGTAACGAACAAGAAAAGGCAGGGAGGAACACACCCGCAGCGAAGCAAAAACGCGCACGACAGACAAGACGAATGAAAGACAGGCAACACCCACGAAGCCGGTGCAAGACGGTGAAAGCAAACAACGCACAAAGAGCTGCTGGCTGCCTGTGCTGCGGCGTGTGATCAGGAAGCGGAGAGAAAGCAGGCCGGGATACAAGAGAGAAAACGGGCAGGTGAAAAGAAAAAAAAGACACACGCACAAAAGGTTCTCGGAGTGGAGCGGTGTGGTAGTGGGGGGTGGAAGCTCCGCGTGTAGGCACATATCACCCTCGTAGCACCGGAATAATAATAACGCTCTATCTGCGCCGGCAAGAGAGGCACATAAGCAGAGGACCGGCCGGTAGTGCAGCAGCAGCAAAATACGAATGTCCCAAAAGGCAGGAAAACACGACTCGCGTCGACAGCGAGACGCTTTTGCTCTCCTCTCCCCGCACCCGTCTTGCTCTTTACTGCGAGTACTCTCTTCTCTCTAGGCACACTCCTCCCGCCGTTTTTTATCTGCGGCTCGGTTAGTCTCCCCCCCCCCCCCCTCAGCACACTTTTGCGCTTTGTGCGCTTTCCCGCCGTAGTCAATGTCTTCTTTTATCGCCGCTTGTCTTTCTTTCTTGCTGGTATTGGCGCGTATCGCCTATTTACGTGTTTCCTGTTTTTGTACGTGCTTGCTCCTTCCAGCTGTACGCGATGCCTCTCTGCCCTTGCTTCTTTTTCGCTTAAATCCGTCCCGGTTGCGCGCTTCTTTTTAACGGCGTCGAGGAGTGAGAGCAGCGGCCGCGCCGACTCGGATGAAACACTCGCTCGAGCCCCACCTTTGCAAGTTGATCCCGCTGACAGGAGCACGTCAAAGTCACGTGGGGCGAGGAGGGCAGCAGCAGCGTGGAGGTGGGGGCACTCGCCGGCGGCGGCCGTTCCATTTCCATAGACAATCTGTATGCTAGGCAGCGAGCGAGTGTGCTCAGCGTGCGTGCGTTGCGTGTATGCGCCGTGTCTAGTCGCCGGCACAGCGCGCTTTTGCTGCATGTTTGGCTTCTATGAGTGTGTCTCGTTCGCAGTTGCGTTTGCCGTTGCTTTGTTTTGTTAAGCCGCCGCCGCTGGGAAGAAGGGGGCGTCGCTTCGCTCTTCATTCCACCCGAACAACAACATCGTTTTTCTGGGGTGGTTTCCACCCCCCATTCCGCCGCGCTTTCTTTGTTCAGACGTTCCGGCTTCGTTTCTTTCTTTCTTCGACGGCTATTTATTCTGGGCTCTGTGCGTTCGTGTCTGGCCGACGCTTTATTGTTCTCCAGCTTTTCTTGTTTCTTTTTCTCGCTTCCATTCGGAAGGCGTGTTCCCTGGCCGCTCGGCTATGTCTGCCAGCGGCCGCGGGTGGGGAGGGGGTTTTGCGGGGGGGGGGGGACTGACGACATTGTTTGGAGCCATGTATCCCTCTTGCCCACACGCCTTCGCCAACTCCTTCGCCACCTAGCGAACTCGGCAGAGCGGAACGCAAGCCGAAAGAGACGCGACGCGCCGCTGGCGGCGTCTTTCTTCAAGCGAGGCCGCGAGCGCATGGCTCCCTCCACTGTCGTCCCGCCGCCATCTTGAATGATACCGAAAATGCTCGAGATCACTGCGTGCGCGAGATTGATATACTCGCTCGAGAGGGGGGAGCACGCGGCAGCAAAAGAGATACAAAGGGCCCGGACGCAGCGAACAAGGAGCGAGACAGGCTGCATGGTGGTGGTCGCCGGAGCGCGCGGAACGCATTCGCCGAGGTTCGCACTGTTTCGAACCGGGCTTTGGGGTGGGAGGGAGAAGAGAGCGGGCCGCCGTGGCGTATTATCCATTTGGTCCCCTCGGTCGCTTTTGTCGGCTAGATGGGCTGGCTAGATTAGCGCCTGTGTCACGCGCGGTGGGCCCCTCGGGACGGGTACGGTGTCTGGCGCGGGGAGAAGGGGCCTTCTCTTGTTGCCAGGCCGAGGGATTCGTGCGGTCTGCCCTTCGTTGCGGCGTCGACACGCCCCGCCTGTCTGCGAGCGCCGGAAATCCATCCCCACGGGGGAAGACCGGGAGCAGTGGCCAGATGGCGCCACGCGTCGCATCACGCTAAAGCACCGTGGCCCCGCTTTGTCTGCGGTGAGGGGGGGGGAGACAGAGAGACCGGTCTGACGAGCGTCCATGACGGCGAGCGAAAAGACTTGCGGCATAAACCCCACTCCGCGGTAAAGACCTTCGGAGAAGGGAGACGAGGCACGTAGCAGACCGGGCAGCGGGTGACATGACACCGGCGACAGCAGCCCAGTCATTCGGAAGTTGAATTGCGTGCTGCGCAGATAGCGAGCACAGCTCGACGCGATGCTGTGCAGCAATCTACTGTCGGCCATGTTCAGTTATCTTTGTAACAGGCCACATGGACAGGGAGTAGTGTATGCTTCCCAGAGACGTCAAGTATGACTGCCCGACAAGGAGACTTTCGCTGTCGTCTCCGAACAATGTAACATGCGAGTAACCTCGAGGCACGCGCGCCGGGACAAAAAGGCGAAAGAGGTCACTGCGACCAAGATTACATTGCCCTCCCGTTACTCATTTACATGTTGTCAGAAATCGCACTGACATTTAAGGACCCCACGGAAACTGTACGCTCCTTCATGGGAAGAATGTTTCGCCGCAACCGGGCAGTCTTGGTTACCGGCAGGACTCGGAAACTACAGAAATGTGATGACACCGAGATAATCACTCTGCTGGTACCCGCCGTGGTTGCTCAGTGGCTATGATGTTGGGCTGCTGAGCACGAGGTCGCGGGATCGAATCCCGGCCACGGCGGCCGCATTACGATGGGGGCGAAATGTGGGAACACCCGTGTACTTATATTTAGGTGCACGTTAAAGAACCCCAGAAGGTCGAAATTTCCGGAGTCCTCCACTACGGTGCGCATCATAATCAGAAAGTGGTTTTGGCACGTGAAACCCCATCATTTAGTGTTTTTTTTTTTTTTTTTTTGTAAATGATCGCTGTGGTAGGGCACCTTCATACACGCTCAAACGCGCAGGTTGTAGGCGGTTGCATGAAAGCCCTATACCGTGAAACGTTGAGTCGTGCTTTCGACGCAGAGAAATGTTCCTGTAAAGGTCAGAAACGTTTGATTGCGGTTGACCAGTGATAAGCGTGTTTTTTTTTTTTTTTCATTACACACTGTTTTCCGTGTTTCCTCTGCTTGCGTATAAAAAAATTAAATTATTGGGTTTTACGTGCCAAAACCACTTTCTGATTATGAGGCACGTCGCACTGGAGGACTCCGGAAATTTCGACCACCTGGGGTTCTTTAACGTGCATCTAAATACACGGGTGTTTTCGCATTTCGCCCCCATCGAAATGCGGCCGCCGAGGCCGGGATTCGATCCTGCGACCTCGTGCTCAGCAGCCTAACACCACTGCTTGCGTATAGTATATTTTAGAATGTGTAGCTCCGACTTGCGGCTTGGTTTTTCAGACGAAATGGACCGAAATGCTCTTGGTGTGCCTTTTTCCAGTACTCTGGAGCAAGAGGTAAACGCCCTAACGAATCAGCTTCGATGGTGCTGCATGCGTAATGCTTACGACTTGAGACACCCTGCAATGAAGTTTGGCTTAGAGTTACCGTATATGCTACCAAAGGTATATGCTACCTTTCGTAGCATATATAGTAACTCGTTTGGCTTAAAGCCCCTTAAACTTCGTAAAGTAGTGCCACGCTTTGAAGAACGCCGCCTCCTCCTCCAGCGCTCTGGCCGAAGCCGACGCCGCGTCGCTATTCGCCTAATGGCATCACGTGGCCCCTTGCGCCGACTTCGTTTGTTTACAGTCGCGCTTCAGTGCCATCTTTGCTCGAGAAGCGGCGCTTGTTGGCGGCATTCCTTCCGTTCCTATTCTGTGTTGTTTTGATCTTGTGAACGCCTTGAAGGATGTTTTGTTGCAAGTGCGACGTCGCTTCACGTCATTTTCTGTTACCATGACCTGCTGCGCGTTTGGATGCCAATACAGTTTTAGCACAGGCAAGAATATGTTCGCGATACCGTCCGGTAAGCGCAACGCGTTAAGAAGACATGGCTTCACCGAATCGGGAGGGAGAACTTCCGACCAACTTCCTCCGCGCGACTATGTGATGTAAGTTGTGGCTCTCTCAGAGTATTGTATGTGCCAGGCTTGCGTATTGTGCTGCGGGCAATAACGTAGTAGATATTGCACAGTTCACTGTGCATGTTGTCATTTGTACGCACGCTTTAACATGATTTTTACGCAACGTCTGCTTTGCTTATATGCGCACTACGTGGTCGTGTTAGTCATATTCGGTGCGCTTAATCGTTTTGAACACCAACTGGCTTGAGTTCGCGGGCACGCGAGGTTGCGTACGATAACGTGATTACGAAATTTTGAAGATTCAGCGCAGTCCTTTTGATAAAATTTCAGTCTCGATCATGAAAGCGCCTCAGGGGAGCAACTCTCTGCCTTTTGTGGTTACTTACTAGCCTTCTTTAGATAGACTAGCTTTGTTTGCCACATTTGTTCATGTTCCTCGTTGGCGGTCGCCCGGTGGATTTGCGATACAGAGGCACCGATGAAAAGCGTGCGTGCTCTCCCGAAACCGTGTTACGCGGTGCGTTCGTCGTCGAGCGACCGCATCATAGGTAATTGAGACATATGTGCTAATTCGCGTGAGCTTTAAAGTGTGCGAAGCTTAAGATGCGGCGGTGGGGCACTCGCAAAGAAAACGTGCGGTCGCCCGCCCGTTCCCTGGCTGGTTTAGTCGTCGTTCGTGCTTAGTCGTTTGCTCGTTCGTTCGCACGCTCGTTTAGTTCGCGCGCTCATATACTAGTTCGCTTGCTCGTCTATGCCACTATTAGTTTCTACAGTCATTATGCCTAATTGAGGCACGCTTGCTGTGGGACTCTTAGGCTGGTGCGTTTATTTACGCAATGAGACAATAAATGGTGCACACGGACTTGTGACTGCAAAGGCAAATCTGTAATGTATCTATGTGAAAATAAACTGTTAACTTGCAACTCGAATGCCGTTTCATATAATTTTAACCTATGGATAAAACTTCATTTCACTCGCCGCAATTTCGGCCGCGTCATGGCGGGGGGATTCTTTGCGCGATCATGACTTCACTAATAAAGTCATGTCTCGCAAATGTTACTTCGAAGGGAGTGCAACCGTCCTGAATGCATGCACCTCAGTGCAACTCGGTTCGCGACAAGTACGTCACTTAGTAAACGGACGAACCAACGCATGATGAAGTGTTATTCGTGATAAGTCATTAACCTGAAAAAATTACTGAAGGCCACAGTTGTCTTGTTTGAGATTGAGTCAAGCATTGTTATCGCGCTCCCGCTTCGCGCACGAATGCTAAAAACTCGTTTTATTTTCTTGTGTACGCACAGTCCCGACTCGATGATCGGCCGCGGTATTTCTGTCGGCGTTGAGACACGAGAAACATAATAGCACCAGCGCCAACCTCTGAGGCTTTGCGCGCGCTCAGATTGGCAAGCACGCACGTTGGCGGCACTGTAGCTTGTAATACACTTTCGAACCTCCAGAGCAATGATCTCCGTCAGCCTTTGTACGTCATAGCTCATACGCGCCGCGAATTCACATGGTAAGGGCGGCGCGGATTCTTTAGGCTGAGGGCTTGCTGGAAGCCAAGAGGTTGTCATTCGATGGTAAACGTGTTATTTACAACCATTCGCAACAAGATCTTGCGACACGCCCTTGACAAATGTTGCGTACTTAATTGTAGGGCACGCGATACATTCGCAGTCGTCAACGCACAGCGTTAACACTCCTTCAGATACTTTTTTACGAAATAGTTATCAAAAAATGAAACGAAAGCTGCCGTTACCGAAGTTGTACAAGCATCCGACTAGAAATTCTGTGCTGTACACGAAGTTACGCGGCGCTGGAAAGCCAACGTGAACGCCTAAAGAGCACTGCCTTGCTATGCGTGCATTCCCTCTGCGAAAGGTCGTCTGCTGCGCTCGAGCATCGTAGGCGGCGCCATGGTCGAGGAGGGAGCGTGAAAGAGAGGAGAAACGAGGAGGAGTGAAGGCGGAGGAGGAGAGTGGCACTACTTTACGAAGTTTTAGGGGCTTTAGTTTGGCTGTACATGTCGCGCCACCTAGCAGCGGCGGTGAGCACCAACAAGTAGGCCCTCACCGCCATTTCACCGTTGCCCGCACTGCGCTCAGGCCCGCCTGAAAGCGTCCGTTTCCAATTGTTCAATGGATTCACTTCGGCCTCTCGGCAGCTCCTCCGCGTTAAGGATTGTCACAACCGCGAAGAGGTTGTTGGCATCAAATTGTACTGCCTCCCTTCAAAACCGTGGGAAGCAACCCGGCGGTTGCAGTGGATCGTCGCGGTTCGTGTCGTTATTGCGAATTTCTATCAATCGAACTTAAACATAAATGCAAAAAAAGAAGAAAAGGAAAAAGAACTAGCAGGCAGCATCCGTAAAAACGCGTCAACTGATTCCCGAGGTTGTAAATTGGTTTAGATGGTTGTCTAGCTCGTCTCGGTTCAAAAAATAATAATAAATAAACGCAAAGTGGTTGTTACGTTTCAAATCTAGCCTTGTAAGCGCTCCGTACTGGAGCTTTGTGCGCACTGTGCTTTTTGTTGTGCACTAATAAGCCAACATGCAGTTTGTATCTGCGCCAAGATCAAGACGCGATTGCTGGAATCGGGCTCATTCATGCCGATGTTTTCTCGTGCTTTTAATAACCGAACTAAGGATGGAGTGCACCGCAGCACACGTCGAGTATTCGCAAATTATCAATTCTCTCGCGCACGCTAGCGCACATTTGTTCAGTATTCGCGTTGTTTGGTCTCAGCTGATTGCTCTCTATTACGTTAAAGCGGTGATGACCATCACATTGGAGCCCGGACGACGATACCATATTATGCTCGAGGCACTTCGTCAACGGATAAAAAAAAAAGCACTTGCCTGCCAATTCGCCAACACCTCTACAATTGTGAGGTGCAAGGCACGCTCCAAGTAATGAAGCTATACAATGACAGTTGAAAAAGGTCTACGACCGTATTTGCTCACTTGAGTGACATAAAATACCGATTTATTAGCTTACTTCAAGTTCGACGTCGTAAGCATGCTTGCTTTGTTGTGACAAACACTTCGCGACCTGCGGTGGTTGCTTAGTGGCTATAGGGTGCTGGGTTGATAAGAACGAGGTCACGGTATCAAATCCCGGCCACGACGGCTGGCCACGACGGCTGCATTTCGATGGAGGCGAAATGCGAAAACAACCGTGTACTTAGATTTAGGTGCATGTTAAAGAAACCCAGGTGGTCGAAATTTCCGGAGTCCTCCAGTGCGACGTGCCTCATAATCAGATCGTGGTTCTGGCACGTGAAACCTGATATTTTAATTTAAGCACTTCGCTGCGGTGTCCGTGTTGTCTACTTCTTTGACACGATATACGTGGTTGTAGTCGTAAATATGACGTCCTTTCTCAAGCGTCGGTGGTCAAAAATGGTCCCCCTCGATGTCTTCGATTGCCTTATAAAACCACAATTTAGAACGACTGAAACGTTTCAAACAAGCGCCGCAAAAGCATGCCTCTGTAGCAGTGGCCACCTCGGTGTTTCGCGGAACTGACACGGTGGCGCTGACGGCTGAGCCGATCGTAGTGTTCCTGTATATTCTCCCGCGGGAGCATACAGTGTCCCTGTATATACACAGGGACACTAAGCCGATCGCTGCGTCGCCTGACCATTGAAGGCAGCCTGGGTGCGTGTAGTGCAACTCACGCGTAAGGCTGTTCTTGGTGACATTGTTTGTTGGTTTCTTTTGATATGACTAATAAAAATCGGGCGCCTTGGTTTCCTTTCTTCTCGTTCGTGAGGGAAGGGCAGCTTTATTTCGATACCAGGCGAACGCTGAAGCTTCGAACTTGACGACCGTTTGAAGATACCTCGTGGCAATTTCAGAGTGCGTTCTAAAGGTGAACGGTGGTTCATATGTGCGCCAACGTCGGCCGCAAGCTTGTTCACAGATTGCGGTGAAGTTCTGGCACAAAACGCTTTTGTGTTAGAGTGTTGGGGGCGACCTCCACCGCTGGAAAAGCTGGCGCCGCCGTCGGCGTGACGTGGCATGAGGGATCACGCCATGGATCACGCGGACACAGCGGCAGCGTCTGCTCTTTCAGAGGCGCCGAAGCGAACTGGACTAAACGAAAGTTTAAAGTCCCACCTGCGCTGTGGTTCCGATTAAGTGGTGAGGTTTTTCCGCCTTGAGTATCTGCTTGACAACATTTGAAAGCACTATAATAGGTAGTGACTGCTTTTGGAGGCATGCAGCATGGTAGGCTACTGCTCAGTGCCGCCGTGCCGTTGTACGCAACGGAGACTGGTGTCAGCCTTATTCACACGTATATATAACCTCAGGACAAGGAGCTGCGTGAAGCTTGGCTCGCGAAACTTAGAAGAAACGGCAAACAGCCATCGACTACAACTCGGGTATGCAGCAAGCACAGACGCGAGGAAGTATACGGCGTCGGGACTGCGATGTTCGGTGAGTAGCAGAAAACGCGCACTCAGATGCTCACCTGCGCCAGCTGCCTGGCTAACGTCATGACACTTTATTTGGTCTATAAACTTGTTTGTACTAGATTCTAGCAAGCTCACTGGAATGGAAAGGGAGCGGTAAGAAGCACATTAAAAAAAGAAGGCATGGCACATGATCATGTTTGTGTTATGAATTAATGTATTGGACTACGAGAAAGAAGCAGCGGGAAATCGCATGCTGAGGATACCGATAAACATACAGTGTGACGCAAGTTGAGAATTTATAATGAAACTTCCAAGAATTTAGAAAAAAAAAAAGGAAAGATTGAATCGTCGCGACGGCACATCACAGTCGCCGTAGGCGTCAGAGTCTCTATAACGAAATTATTTTTGAACAGCTCTGATAGCGTCCACGCAACAATGGTTGCTTGTGTACTGTCAAATGCTCATATCGACACGGTGCGAAAACGCGCTCGCAGCGCAAGCAAAACATTGTGCGCGGACATGTATGCAGACGCGCAGTCGGTCGCTGCAAACCCGTGCGATCGCTGCATTGAGGCTTCATTCTGTTATGCTGCATTCAGTTATACAGACAGCCCACTATAAGAAAATACTTCACATAGTTTGCTCTCAGCGTTTGCCTACCTTTCACGCAAGAAGCCGGTTCGGGAGACTCCATCGCGGCGATCGCGCGCAGTGGCGTTCACTGTACGCGTATTCGGTACAGTCTGTAAACGATTCTGTGCTTTCAGTTCACCCAAGATTGTTACTTTGACAGTCAAAAGCTTCCCTCGTTTCGAGAGTACTTACAGAAATGTCCAGGAGGGCTTCCGCGTGGTGTTTTTATTGAGCGCCGTAAGCCAAACCTATATGGAGGTGCGCGCCGCGTTATCCCTCATATACTACGCAAGGGCGGCGATTCCGACAGATGGCGACTCCGTAAGTCCTCGCCCCCAATAGATGTATACCCGTTTCTGATGATCGTGCTCTAAATAACACAATTGCTTCTGGCCTTTCCTTTCCTATCCTTCTCTCTCTCTCTCTGTGCATGACGTACTCGAAGTTTACGAGAAGCCCATGTCAATGCTCGAATGCTTTCACTAAGCGGCTTTTCGCCTCGAGGCTTCGCCCAAACATCAAGGCAGGTTGGGGGGAATGTCGATTTTCGAGTGCTTTCCCGGAACGAAGCCTCAGACATACCTCGCCAAGAAAAAAAGAAGAAAAAATATAGAAAAACGGTGATTGCCATAAAACATAATCTTTAAAACCCAGGTCACTGCTCAGCCACGTTGAATGGCGAAAGTGATGATCATCTCAATCACTGGCACACGTCCAAACCTACAATTGGGGATTGTTCAAGAAGTAGGGGATATATAGAACGAAAAGAAAAAAGAGGGAGGAAGTAATGTAATAAAGCTATATAACTGAAAACTTGCATGAACTGAATTATTTAATGGAAGAACAAGAAGCACGCGTAGCTCTGTAACTATCTAAAAAGGATAGATAGATAGATAGATAGATAGATAGATAGATAGATAGATAGATAGATAGATAGATAGATAGATAGATAGATAGATAGATAGATAGATAGATAGATAGATAGATAGATAGATAGATAGATTAGTGGAATTCATACCGTGTTCCAGGCACGGTATGAATACACAGTCGTTTCTTTATGTAGCGCCTCTGCGCAAGCTTGTTAAGTGCGCGTGACTCTTACTTCATTCACCTCTCGAGCCATTAAATATATTCAGCAATCTTTCCGAGCTTAAATGCGAGAATGGAATAGGTAAACGCTTTTCTCCTGCAGTTTCATCAATTAAGAAGAAAAAAAGTACCAGAGTGCACCTATTAAAACGCACGAGGCATATAGCCGCTAATTTGCATACAATGACCCAATAATGCTTGCTCACTGTGCTTGCCACATGCAGAGCACTATGATTCGAAAAAAGACGAGTGCCACAATCTCTTTTTTTGTATGGGTCCCTTGCTCGAAATAGAGAGAGAGAGAAAGAGAGAGAGGAAAGGCAGGGAGGTTAACCAGAGGGGAAGATCCGGTTTGCTACCCTACGCTGGGGAAAGAGGGGAGGGGGAGGTAAAGTGATAACAAAGTAGAGATAAAGAAAGAAAGGAGCACAGATATACAATCACAGTCGGTCACTGTCACCGCATAATGTAACCGCACAGCACAGTATAGCACTTGCAGCACTATGAACCATCTGTTCATGCTACAGCCGCTTGTCCAGTTCTGTTGCCGTTAAAAATTGCAACACTGCCCTCGTCGCCCTCCGCTGCGATGGCTTGTGATGTCGGCATTTTAAAATAAGTTCCTCTGTTAGAGGTCTTAGGTCAAAGCGCGCTATCGCGTTTGAGAGTGATCGTCTCTGTAAATTATAGCGAGAACAGTCACAGAGAAGGTGCTGAAGAATCTCCTCACCACAGTCATCACACGAGGCGTCGTCGGCCCATCCTATTCGCAAAGCAAAAGACTTGGTGAACGCCACCCCTAGCCATATTCGACAAAGCAGGGTAGCTTCGCGACGGCAGAGTCCCGCTGGAATGCAAAGGCGTAGAGAAGAGTCTAGGTTGTGCAGCCGGTTGTTTTGAAAACTTCCTGCATTCCACAAGGAGAACGTGATATCACGGCTGAGCATTCGAAGCTTTCTTGCGGTATCTGTCCTTGATAATGGTATCGGCTCTTCTTCGTCGCCTTGAAGAGCCGACCGAGCAGCGTTATCGGCGTGTTCGTTCCCTATGACGCCGCAGTGACTTGGAAGCCACTGAAATGTCACGTGGTGTCCTTTCTCAGTCAAGGTATGGATTAGTTCTCTAATCTCGAATACCAGCTGTTCGTGTGGTCCACGTCGCAGGGCTGATAGCAAAGACTGCAGTGCTGCCTTCGAGTCACTGAATATTGACCATCTTCGAGGTTGTTCTTGGTTGACGAGACGAAGTGCAGAGCGAAGAGCTGAAAGCTCCGCAGCCATCGCTGTCGGGTGACATGTCTTGAAACTCATCATCATCATCATCATCATCATCATCATCATCATGGTTACGCCCACTGCAGGGCAAAGGCCTCTCCCATACTTCTCCAACAAACCCGGTCATGTACTAATTGTGGCCAGGCCATGCCTGCAAACTTCTTAATCTCATCCGCCCACCTAACTTTCTGCCGCCCCCTGCTACGCTTCCCTTCCCTTGGGATCCAGTCCGTAACCCTTAATGACCATCGGTTATCTTCCCTCCTCATTACATGTCCTGCCCATGCCCATTTCTTTTTCTTGATTTCAACTAAGATGTCATTAACTCGCGTTTGTTCCCTCACCCAATCTGCTCTTTTCTTATCCCTTAACGTTACACCTATCATTCTTCTTTCCATAGCTCGTTGCGTCGTCCTCAATTTAAGTAGAACCCTTTTCGTAAGCCTCCAGGTTTCTGCCCCGTAGGTGAGTACTGGTAAGACACAGATATTATATACTTTTCTCTTGAGGGATAATGGCAACCTGCTGTTCATGATCTGAGAATGCCTGCCAAACGCACCCCAGCCCATTCTTATTCTTCTGATTATTTCCGTCTCATGATCCGGATCCGCCGTCACTACCTACCCTAAGTAGATGTATTGCCTTACGAGTTCCAGTGCCTCGCTGCCTTTTGTAAATTGCTGTTCTCTTCCGAGACTGTTAAGCATTACTTTAGTTTTCTGCAGATTAATTTTTAGACCCACTCTTCTGCTTTGCCTCTCCAGGTCCGTGAGCATGCATTGCAATTGGTCCCCTGAGTTTCTAAGCAAGGCAATATCATCAGCGAATCGCAAGTTACTAAGGTATTCTCCATTAACTTTTATCCCCAATTCTTCCCAATCCAGGTCTCTGAATACCTCCTGTAAACACGCTGTGAATAGCATTGGAGATATCGTATCTCCCTGCCTGACGCCTTTCTTTATTGGGATTTTGTTGCTTGCTTTATGGAGGACTACGGTGGCTGTGGAGCCGCTATAGATATCTTTCAGTATTTTTACATACGGCTCGTCTACACCCTGATTCCGTAATGCCTCTATATGACTGCTGAGGTTTCGACAGAATCAAACGCTTTCTCGTAATCAATGAAAGCTATATATAAGGGTTGGTTATATTCCGCACATTTCTCTATCACCTGATTGATAGTGTGAATATGATCTATTGTTGAGTAGCCTTTACGGAACCCTGCCTGGTCCTTTGCTTGACAGAAGTCTAAGGTGTTCCTGATTCTATTTGCGATTACCTTAGTAAATAGTTTGTAGGCAACGGACAGTAAGCTGATCAGTCTATAATTTTTCAAGTCTTTGGCGTCCCCTTTCTTATGGATTAGGATTATGTTAGCGTTCTTCCAAGATTCCGGTACGCTCGAGGTCATGAGGCATTGCGTATACAGGGTGGCCAGTTTCTCTAGAACAATCTGGCCACCATCCTTCAACAAATCTGTTGTTACCTGATGCTCCCCAGCTACCTTCCCCCTTTGCATATCTCCCAAGGCTTTCTTTACTTCTTCCGGCGTTACCTTTGGGATTTCGAATTCCTCTGGACTAATTTCTCTTCCATTATCGTCGAGGGTGCTACTGGTACTGTATAAATCTCTATAGAAATCCTCAGCCACTTGAACTATCTCATCCATATTAGTAATGATATTGCCGGCTTTGTCTCTTAACGCTGATGGTGGTGGCTTTCGCTGGGAACACCACGGCTCCAGAAGAACACTGGAGAGTTGCCGATCCATCAGTATAAATATGTATGTACGTGGTCGGCGTACCTCTCGTGCAAAAGGAGCAGAGTTGCTTAAGAGCAGGTGATGACAGCTCAGATTTTTTCCTGATTCCTGGTATGGTGAGGTGCACTGCAGGTCGAGCCAAACACCATGGAGGAATCGATGGCTTAGTTGCGGGGGTGAAGTCTGATGGAAGGCAGGTGTAATCATTCAAAATCGTAGAACAAAATGATGCCTGCGGCCTTTCTGACGGTAGTGTTGCCAGATGGTGGGAACGGGCACGAGCAAGTTTGTTGCACGTTAGCGCCTGTGTGTGTCACGTCTCCCTTTCGTCCTTGTCTTTTTCAAGCGCTATAAGCCTCACGATGCCTTACCAACAAGCCCAAATCACTGCTTTACAACAATCTTTATCTCTTTATTTTTATACAACTATTCATTTCTCCCAGTGAAGCCAAATAATTGAAGCAAGACTGACACCTGCCTGCAGGCGGTCGCGGGTACACGTAACGCGCATACTGTATTACAAGTTAGAAATTACCGAACACCAGGCCGTTCCTTTATTACTCAACGTACACAGCGCACATCGCTGGAATAACGCCTGTTCTGCGGGAGCGCGGGCGTACGAGTCAAAGCGAGTCCCATTGTGTCATGCTCGCATCTCTGTCTGGTAGGACGTGTACGTCGTTGCTTCGCGTTCAATAATCGTTGAAAAACACACGCGGCAGCTGAGAGCGAGAGGGAGCAGATGGATTTTAATTGTGCTGCCCAACCCTCCACTCCCCCAGAGCTCTTTGTCGCGACGGGCAGCGCCACCTCTTGGCGAAGCGGGCGCGACTACGCGCGACGAGCCAACGGTGCCGCATATACAAACGCAGCGCTCTTTCCGGCAGCGCACGTGTGCACTGAAGCGGTCGCCGATAATGCGGCCCACGTCGTGAAACAAAGAGCCCCTCCCCCCCCCCCTTTCCGCTCGCACGCGGCGTGCCCGACCATGTGTCGGCCAGCTCGGCACGCTCGACAGAGTGCAGCGCGGCATCACGCGAGCGCGCCGCGCAGGGGGAAAAAAATCA
The DNA here is from genome assembly GCF_050947875.1 of Dermacentor variabilis. NCBI lineage: Eukaryota > Metazoa > Arthropoda > Arachnida > Ixodida > Ixodidae > Dermacentor > Dermacentor variabilis. The sequence continues at coordinate 20,066,289 of NC_134570.1, read as the reverse complement.
CCCCCCTTGTTGTCGCCTGTAGCGGTGCTGACTTGAACAAGCGGTGTTTCGTGTATACCAAACGACACCACGCACCCACTGTGTGCGTGCGTGCGTGTGTGTGCGTGCGTGCGTGCGTGCGCGTGTGTGTGTGTGTGTGTGTGTGTGTGTGTGTGTGCATGCGTGCGCTCGCGCGGAGGCCCGCAATCGTGCAATCTGTAGATTGCACAGCGCCTGCGCAGAGGTATGCACAGCACAGTTGAATAGTGACACATAAATGTTTTTCTGGAACACATTTCTGGTGGAGCGTATTGCATGCAGTTGTTGACCCTGCCGAATTATGCCACCTTGTCTTAATATCTCACTGGCTCCAATGAGTGTATTGCTGTTGACCCCGTTGCTGTATACTCAACTGTACTTTAGCATGGTTAGGTTACTTATGTTATATAGTCACAGGTCATACGATGACCGTACATACATTATATGCGCTTGACATCACGAGGAATGTGTTGTCGTTACTCTTGTGCATGTGTTTTGTACGTACACCATAAAGGCCTACCAACTTGCTCAACTATCTCGCGTTCTGAGTACATTCGGCACTCTGTGTTGTGTTGAAGGGAGTGCTTTCTTTTTATCTTTCCTTTGAGGCAGAAAATTCAGATGGTTTTAATCATTTCTCTCTTTATTAATTTCTGGAGGACTCGCCACAAGACATATGAGGAATTAAAGAAAATCAAACAAGATTATTGTTCACGAGGGTTGTTGCAATGTAGGCTTGTTGGTAACGCATCTGTGACGCATACCGTACACTTATTCAAGATTATTGTGCAGCAATGTCTCTGAAAACTTACTCGCTATACCCAACGGTTGTTGTGTTCAGCTATACATCTGGCTGAAGTCCATCCTCAAGTTAAAATTATTTCTATTGATGCCTTTTTTGCTGTTGTTGTTTAGCGCTTTGTTATTGCTGCGTTTTTTGCATAGTGGGTTCTTTATCATATATAACCAAGCCTCACATTTTTGTCTCAGTTAAGAACCAATACAACAGCGATGACATAATTCGACAATCTAGTGGGTCCAACACTGACAGAAATGGTAGCCATCCGGATCACGAGGCACATATATGGGCAACCGGTGCCACAGCGCATGTGTGCATGCTGCGTGGTAAACTCCTCATTTGAGTATAGCAGCTTGCTCATGAGTAGTGTTGCGCCAAGTCAATATCTGAATCAAATTGAATTTTTTTTGGTCTATACTATAGTATTCCTGGGCGCATAAATATTTTTTTACCAGCTGTCTCCACGGAAATCCATCGTCGCGTTCTTTCTCCTTTGCGATCCCGCCATCTTGTCTATAAGAGTCCTTAATTCTTGCAAGCTCCACCTCAGATACAGAACATCAGTTTTCGTGCACAGGCGCAGTTACCTTCAAATTGGCTGAGCTCTCAGCAGAAGCACTTTTTGGCTGTTGCATCAACGTGGCCTGTGCATGCGCAGACCGTTCTGCGCATGCACAGTACTGTGGCCCCAAGCGCTAGCAGGCCCCAACGCTTGCGCGTCCCCCTAATCTAAAACATCTCTAATTTGATGCATGGAAATCCTGCTAACACTGAGCTTATGATATTTGGTGGTTGTTCTGTATAGGTCAAACATGCAGGGTCAAGTGTATCTGTGGCGTGACTGAGCTTACAGTTTGGTGGTTGTTCTGTATAGGGTATACATGCAGGGCCAGGTGTATCTGTGGCTTGGCAAACTGGGATATCAATACGAAGATATGTGTTACTGCTTACGCACTCACGAACTTCAGACTCCGGACGTGGAGAAAAATAAATGTTTATCTCTCTCTCACGAAGGCGACATTATTCACGCCCGTTTTACTGGAGTAATTTAATGACCGTTGCTTACAGACTGCTATAGATACACGGAAAACAGAAAGGCTATTTCACAACGCGCATCCTATGTGGACGCCTGCGCTGCTGTCATCCTATGTGGATGGCGCTGCTGTCAGTTGTTGAAGATGGCGGTTATCCTCCACGACAATGCGGCACCACCTGTTTCAATCAGAACCGCCGACAAGCTTCGGTCATTTCACTGGGAGAGTCTGGACCACCCACCATAAAGTCCAGACCTCGCCATATAGTGATTTCCACATTTTCGGTCTGCTGAAGAAGTTCCTGGCAGGACGGCGATTCACGTGCAACGATGAAGCCATGGCAACAGTCCGACGGTGGTTCCGCTTTCAGCCGGACGAATTCTACCACAGGGGCACCTCAAATTTAGTGCTGCCATGGGGCAAATGTCTGAACCGGTGTTGGGACCGTGTGGAAAAATAGTGTATATATTTGTAATTATACCTGTATGCGTCCCGTGCAATATGACCTGCGACACCGGTGCCCGTGGTAGAAGGGGCTCCAAGACTGTATACGGCTGCGCAGACACAGGGTAAGTTCCAGGTCTAAACACAGCTTCAATTAGCGGCATTTATTAAACCGCTATTTCGCATGTCAGAGCCGCCGCGCAGCCCTCCATGGAACCCCTTCGACCACGAACAAGGGTGTTGCAAGTCATATTGCCCGCGACTGTGCCTTATTTTGTCTATAGTAGAAAATAGGGGAAATGACTTTCTGATTCACCCTCGTATACATAGGCCAGCACTGACGCTTTTTTTTTTTTTTTTTAGCCTTGCGACACGACACGAATGGACAACCGAGGTCGCGCAGCTATAGGAGGCAGAACGAAAGGTAAAAGAGAAAAGCGGTGGAAAAAAAAGGAAGGAGGGGAGGGGGGGGATCAGTTTTTTGACGTCTTGTAAGCATTAAACTCTAGATGACAGAAAAAAGGCTCTCGAACAGGTGTCCAGTGAGAGCTCCCGCATTTCGAATATCGACCCTGCAATTTAGCACGTCGCGCTGACGGTTCTCACTTAATTAGAAATTCCTTCTTTCAGAGGAGGCTATATATCGCTACTTCTTTTTTTTTTTCATTTGACACAACTCCATACTTTATCTTCGGCTTAATTAACGCGTGTCGCTTCCTTTGAACTGAGAAATTCCTTGACTGCGCGCTTCATGAAAGCGTCTCATGGGAAAACATTTGGCATCGGAACGGTATATATAGTGCGGGCCGCTTTGCAGTGACACTTGTGCTGCCATATGGACGGGTCATTCAGTCAGTGTAGCTCGCTCGCTCGCTCGCTCGCTCGCTCGCTCACTCACTCACTCACTCACTCACTCACTCACTCACTCACTCACTCACTCACTCACTCACTCACTCACTCAGCGATTATTTGTTACTTGACCTATGATACGGCATGTACAACTCGAAACATGAGATAAAACACAGGTGCACAAAGGTAACAGGAAAGCGCCCAGCTGGCAAATGCATGCCTATCATATGCCGACGCGGACGTGCTAGGTACTGTCCCGCGACTGAGAAGATGGATTTGAAAAAGAAAACGAGACGACAAGCTATAGCATAATGTTTGCCGTGGCTATCTTTTCCTTTTTGTGTACTTTTTGTGAACTGTTATTCATTCGATCTCACCTTACATATTTTATTTTAACACAAAATTCTACGTTATACATCGCTGGAGTCCACAGATATTCAGAATTTTATTCGCTATGAATTGGAATAATCCATCCATTTCTTGGCCAAAGAAGCTTGCAAATGCACGCAAAATTGCCGCGCGACTGGCCTCTCGAGACACTTTGCGTGTATTCGTGGGCTTCTTTCCCGCTCGGAAAAAACACTTTCATATAGCACGTATTGAGCAACAGAAGCCTGTATCGGTAGTTTTTCGTGTTGCTCTGCAATTTTCTAATTGACTTTTTTCATCTTATTACAATAATTGAGAAGTTGGCTAATTAATCAAGACTAATCTAATTAGGCGGTATCCAAATAAAGTAATCTGAGTATCTGCAAACGACGGCAAACAACAACCTTGGCTCTGTGCAGTATGCGCGGCATTTGCATGTTTTTTGAGGTGTGGCTCAAGTTGCGTGCAACACCTTGTATATGGCGTGGAATTAATCGTACACACACGTGCCACCTAACTCGGAATGCAGCACATTTAGTCGAGCACTCAAAGGCAGCGTGTGCAGGTGAGACCTCAAGCGAAGGTCCACAGTACATTGTTCGGTAACGTTAGAGGGTTGAAACCACTTATACAGGTTTATAGCGGCATCGCTCGACACTTCGACTCACTTTATATTCTGCCCTCGCTCGCGGCGACGTAAAATGGAATGCAGCGCGCTTAACGCAAGTGTTATCGACGAAGTCCTTGATTTCCTCGTGCTGAAACAAGACACCGATGAAAACTAATTGAGCCGCAAAAGAGACGGGACGTGGCGACCGTCGGTGCGAGCGATGCCCGTCGTATACGTACGCAATAGCCGGCCGCCAATGCTGTTCGCCTCGCTTCATTTCGTGTGCATTTATTTATCGATAGTGTCGATTCGATCTGGGACCATAACTGGAAGGGCATGTACATAGGTAATCTTAACACATATAAAATGTCAATGGGTACAAATTTGATTACACAATATAGTTAGATAATAAGTATACGTAAACAGTACGCCAAGCAGAAATAACAGAAAATAATACCTGGTAGTACTAAAGTTAAGATTGAAGAGAATTGTAATAAACCATATGGTTCATTTTACGTATCGCAAGTACAAGTTAGAACTGTGTATACAATAAATTCCAAAGCAAGTAATAACACGGGTAGGCCATAATTGTAAAGCACATAATTACGCCCCGACTAATCATTAAAAAAAAAAAGAAAGGCAATGTTTGGCTGTTGATAATAGAAGAATCCAGCTTGTTTAATTCCCGGATCATTAAAGGAAAAAAAATGGAAATATACTTATACTTTTGGTATGAAATAAGCTTTCGTTTAATGTTATAATGTTTATGACGGGTATAGGTAGTGTCTGTGTTATAGATACGTATTTTGAACTGTCTGTTGTTAAATGGGTATGTATTATAAATGCGTAAGTGCTCTTTGGCGAGTACCACAGCCTGTCACGCGAACAAGGCCTTGTATCTGCAAAAAAAATGCAAAATTTGCGAAGTTAACGCATTTAATCGTTATAATAGTGTATAGACGTAGATGATCGATAGCTTTACATGCGATATAGAACAACCAAAACGAAATACAGAAAATAAAATTGATCACAAATAATTCCAATAGGCATATACACAGGGCTCCATAAAAATTAACGGGGAAGCCCATAATAAGAGCAGGCCAAATGAAATTTGTGGGTGGGCCAACTTGACGTCTGGGTGTTGGCAAACTTAAATTTGGGGGTGGGGCAACTTAAATTTTGGGAATTGGCGAATTTAAACGTGGGAGTGGGCCAACTTGAAACTTGGGGGTGCGCCAACCTAAATTTGGGGTTGGACCAACTTGAAATTTAGGGGTGGGCCAACTGAAATTTGGAGGTATGCTGACTTGAAATTTGGGGGCTGGCCAACTGAAATTTGGGGGTGGACCAACTAGAAATGTGCGCATGGGCGAACCTTAAATTGGGGGTTTGCCAACATAAAATCTGGGAGTGGGCCAACCTAAATTTGGGGATGACCCAATCTAAATTTGCGTGTGAGTCAACTGAAATTGGGGTGTATGCTTACGCATACTGAAACAACTCCAGTGGAGTTTCTGCAAACTTTTTGATACACGATCTTCAGTCGCGAAAGCTTGGCTCAATTTTCTAAAGTGAGAATGCTGGCTTGTTTCATTAATTATGTGGGTGAGTCTGTCATTGTATATTTGTTGTAAATGAATCTGAGTGCCTTTCTTTGAACAACTTCTAGCTTATTAATGAGTTGTTTGGTGAAGGGAAACCAAGCAGTGGCATATTCCAAGGCCGATCGAACAAATGTGTTATGTGCTAGTAGCTTATAGTTGTTGACGGTGCTACTGTGAGACGTCTGTGTAAATTGCTTTTTCGTGCGTTGAGGTATATGTTGTTAACATGACGATTACTTCTTAAGTTATCTCTTAGTTAATGTTAAGCCAAGATATCTGCACTCTTTAATTGGATTAAAGGGACTGACAACTGGCCATAATGTGTTGTGAGACGGTGATAGAAACGAAATTACCATGATTTATAGTGATAGAATCTAGCACTCTGTTGGCGAATTAAGTAGGAATTATAATTTTGAACTGGCAAAGTCTCAAAAACCGGTAAGTGGAGAGACCTGGCGGTGAAACCTATATTTATGATGTAGTCTATGAGATTACTGTACGTAAGCCGACTGTTATTGAGCACAGCATAATTATTGCTTATAATTGCATATTATTAATCACTCGCGCATTATTCTATGCTTCGGAAATCAAAAACGCGTGCGTGGCTACGGCACCACACTGAACCCAGTATCACGTGTAAAGGCGCCGTTTCGTTTTCGATCCGATTGGTTTCGTTTTAACTGGTTAAATACCAAAGCAGTTAGTTGGACAGGAAACCACGAAAACACGGAGCTATTATCGCAGGAATAATTTAACAATTCGGAAAACATGAATCGCAGGAACGACTTGATAAACAAAATCATACAGTTACGGCCACACTTGTCTGCCTCCCACTAATGCCGGCGTATGATCGCTATCGCGCTCACCTATCACAGTTTCAGCATGCTTCCAGAGAACGACTGCGTCCTGTCTGCAGATCGAAAAATTCTGATAAAGAATGTTCCACGGCGTTTTCCGCGTTAGCAATTCACGATTATACACTCTGACTTGTAAGCTTTCCATTGTACTAAAAAAAGGTACCATGAAAATTGGTTGTCAGTCCCTTTAAGTGCATGAGGTGTCATAATATATATATATATATATATATATATATATATATATATATATATATATATATATATATATATATATATATATATATATATATATATATATATCCCAAATGATAAAATTGCAGATTTTCGTTGTCATTTGCCAGTCATTGCACCATTTGGATACCAGTGTTAGAGCGTCATTTAAGAGGAAGCTTCAGCTCCGGCCAACTCCAACACGGCCTATTCAAATACATGTAAAACGCAAAAACGCTTTTCTGAAATAACCCCAGAACCGATTCTAATGAGATGTGTTGTATTTGAGAGAGAAAGTTAAGTTCTAGTGACTGTTGGTAGCAGAATTTCGATTGAGGGCCTTAATTTTATGAAAATGATATTCAAGAATTTGAAAGTTTGGAAAAAATAGACGCACGAAGTTTATGAATTAATATCTCTGCATTAAAAACAGATATCGCGGTTCTGTAAACGGCATTCATTAGGTGATTCAAAGCGGTCAAATTCGATATGTCAATTTATATCTTACGTGGATTTTTACGTTGTGTACAAGGGTTCCGCAAAACCTGTATTTCCATATTACTCAATTTTTTAGGGTCATGTGTAACATATTAATTTTGTCCGCTTTAGATGTACTATTAAATGCAATTCACAGAATTGTTATATCATTTTTGCTTACTGAGTTAGAGAGTTGTAAACTTGATAGTTTCGTTTTCTGAAAATTTCCTTTTTTTGCCAATTTTTATTAAATATTGACAACCTAAATCAAAAATTCGAAACGGACAGGCACTAGATTTTCAGTTTTTCTTTTAACTGCAACAAACCTCGTCAAATGTGGTGGTGTGGTTTCGGAGAAAACCGAATTCTGCTTTTACATGTATTTAGATAGGAGCACCCGAGCTAAAGCTTCCTGTTAAGGCTGGATGGTCATTATGAGAATTGATTACTTGATACAGAACACAATCGTCTGTGAAAAGCCAAACGTTAACAGGTATATTAGATGGCAGCTCATTAATGTGTATAGGAAATAAAATGTTCATCTATAGCCATTCATGGGCTCAAAGTTTCCTGACGCCTTGTACAATATACATGGCTTTGCCGCTCAGTATTCTTTGATCATGTAACTATCGTGTCTGTAACCCATTCTGGTCCATTCTTTTTTCAAAATGAAACGACAGTTATATATATATATCGTGTACACCTTCAGGACAAAAAGGAAAAGTCAGGAAAAACAAAGAAAAGATTTACACGGGAATGTTTTGGCAATGAATCGAATGTTTCCCTCGCGAACTGCCAAAAACTCAATGTGTTGTAAGCAGCATGTCGCTCTTCCAACTTCTTAATTAACAATCATAGTTGTCTGCAATGCCCAAAACATTACTTGAAGACGATTTTTGAACCACCCAAGGCAGACGATGTTCACGCATTAGGCACAGGGTCAAAAAAAAAAAAAAAAATTCGAGTGCAGGGGCACAATCTCAGCGGGGCGCATCCACATTTCTCTGTGGATGCGACGCATGTGCATTTGTGAAATTTCAGGGAGAGAAATTTATCCGCGACACGAAGCCAACAAATTATGTGATTAGCATTGCTGACACTCGCGTTTCTGAATATTGTTTTGTTTATGCCTTTTTTCGTTATCGACTATTTCCTGCAATACATTACTATGATTCCTATATAGAGGAATCATTAGACAAGAAAACGTTAACAGCCTTGCATGTATAACCTCAATGCTACTCAGCCATGACGAACGCAAGTCCGCTTGCGTTGGCTTAAGTGTCATTCTTTGTTCACTGTTAATCAATGCTCAGTTATTGCAATTTGATTAATTTTGGTAACTTGCCGTCAATGGCGTAGCCAATAATTTTTTCTTTCCCTGGGAAGGGGAGGGGGGGGGAGCGGGGGGTTGGACAGGCAGCGTCCTGGTACGCAGCAGCTTCGGAGCGGAGGTGGGGCGCGGCACGGGCCCGGAGTGCGCATACACCCCTCGCGCACCCCGCTCCCTCCTCCGGGTATACGCCCCTGTTTGAAATTACTTTTGAAAATTAGTAACTGGTACTCTTAACCTTATTAATTTTTCTGCGGTAACTTGTACTCACTATGTAGGTTACTTTTAAGTTATACTTGCACGATTGCAACAAATTATCTGTGTTTCAGGTCATTTGCGCTTTCATCTCAGTTTTCTATCATAGAAAACTGGTCAATACGCAAATGAAATCTGACGCCTGTGCAAAACAGAAGAAAGCTGAGTACGCTATCTGAATTTCGATGGGCGACACTTTTTGAGGAAAACAATGCCATTTTGGTATAATGCTCTTTATAATATGTCATTTACAAATATGCGATTTGTAAGTAAATTGAAAATGATTCTTAAATAACAACATAGTTGATTTCTTTCGGTATGTAGTGCTGCTGAAGTACTTCCTAAAATAGAGTAATTCGTGCTGTACTTAGTTACTGTTTTGCCCGGTGCATCATCAGTAACTTAATTACTTTTATCTGGGTAAGATGTATGTCGGCCATTTGGCCACTATACTCTCGACAAGACAAGCTGGATCTGTCGTTGACTGCACAACTTAAGTGCTCTGCACTACAATCTCTAAAAATGTTTCTTTCATTTCCTTAAACACCTCACTTGGAATATGCTGCCGTCGCTGCCGGCAGTCGGAGCCCATATAGTTCTCGTGAATAGCAGCTGGCGTCTCATGTTTCCAGTCGATCACTTTCGGTGTCGTTGTCGCTTTTGGTGAGGAGTTTGCATGGTGACAAGGAAGTGTCAGCAAACTGAAGGCGGGGGCATATATACAAAGAATGGGAAGGAGATAATTTGACGAAACGATTGATTAGCTAATGTGTTGTTTCAGTGTGTGTTTGATGGCGCGCAAGAGCCAATTGTGGCCAAAAATTAAGCGCCAGAACAGCGATCACATTCGTGCTTTTAAACAGGTTGCAGTTCTTTTCAGAAAGTGAATGTATATATGCGAGTATATATACGTGTGAAAGACAGGGAAAGAACATGGTGGGTATATGCACAAGGTAAATTTTTGAAAACGTTTCTCGTTGGACAAGACTTTCGGTAACACAGCCGCAGAAGGCCACAAAGGCGTTGTTGCGATTCCTGAAGGCAACCGAACTGAGCGACCGTCTGTGATACAGCGCTCAGAATTTTCGCTATGTCGGTGACATATATAAACACATTGCTTTCTCGCCTTCTCTCAATATCTCCCTCCGCTTTACCCCATGCCGCCAGAGAAGTGTAGCCATCTGGGCTCAGTCCTGGCTAACCTCCCCGTCTTTCATTTATCCTCCCCTCTCTCTTGTTCAATATCTTGACATTCATGCGTTGTCACAGGTTCTAACTAAAGATTAAAATGAACATGCAAGTGTATAAGGGCTGAACTAAACATATGGGTGGGTAGGAACGAGGCAATGGGGCGATTCGCTGTCGTATATATGTACGAGTTCTGTTGAGGAAAAACTCAATTAACCAGCCTACACTTCGAGCGAAGGCTTATCAGTAAAACGGGCTGCATGTTCCAGAGAATTAAGGGAGGTGGGCTCACCCATTGTGAGCTACTTCCGCAATGCTTCCAGCCAGTATAGGCGTAGCGCGGAAGACAATAAGCAGTTGAAAACGGAGAAGTCCGCTATCTGATTCTATTTTCTGAATGTATGATGTAATTAACCTGTGACCTTCACTTCACTCCAAGAAGCTCATGATACGGAGTCTCAACCAACAAACGATTCACGCGTGAGGATCTGTATATCGCACAATGAGTGAGCCCACCTCCCTTATTTGGAACACGCAGCCGGCCGCCCCTTGATTGGCTGACACAAGCCTTCGCTGAGTCTCTGATACGTAGTTTTAAACTAAGAAGCGCACAGTGGGCGAGCCCACCTCCCCACTATGGAACACACATCCAACCGGCTTCTGATTGGCTTACACGAGCCCGAGCATTCGCTGCACTGCAATGACTTCGGTATTATCGCACAATAGGTAAGCCCACCTCTCATTCTTGGAACACGCACCGGCGCCGGATTGGCTGAAACGAGCCCCAGCTTTCGCGCTGCGGTGGGACGGAGTATGGTATATAGCGCACGATGGGCGAGCCCATTTCCTTTTACACAATGGCTCCTGATTGACTGACACGAGCCCTATAGCCATCGCTGCACTACAGGGAGTTAGGGAGACAGATTATAGTTGCGCACATTGGGCGAGCCCGCCTGCCTTCTCTGGAACACGCAGCGAATAATATGGATGCACATTGCGCTGAAATGTTATAGGTATTTCTCGGAACGAAACTTTAGCAAAACTCACGTAAACGAAATAACAACTTCACATAAACTGTAAATCAGTGTATCATATCGGTGTGCTTTATACGCTCTAACAGATAGAGACGCACAATTGCAATATATTTTGGCATGAACTAGCGTTGTTAAAGTGTTTCAATTGTCTTGAAATTGATCAATTCGCGGCCTCTTATCATTATTTTTTTTCTTTTTGCACTAAGATTGCGGGGAAAAGTAAGTCAGAAATATGCTGCAATAAATATATATGGTAAGAAACAATGCAATGGTGCGCACTGGACCGATTCGCTGCAAAGAAACCACGGCTATATAGAGATCGATACGGTTGGTACTGCTCGCGTTCCGATGCATATTGTGGTTCGCTGTATTGCGTTGCCTCATGTCTTTTTTTTTTTTTGTGCCCTTCTGGAACATATATCGTAGCTATGTACTGCGAGGTTGAAATATGCTGCGAAGTTGGAAATGAGCTTGCGTCGTGTTCCCTGGCTCCAGTTGCTCGGATGAATGCCTTATACTTCTAGCGTTGGGAGCTCAAAATTGAAGCCGTGCGATTAACTGTAGCGACTGCGTGAACTTCACGCAACATCACGAGAAGGAAGGCAACGCATCATGCATTCTTGTAAAAGGGTATGAACAGTGCTCACCGGTGTTTCTGGACCTCGCATTTGACCCGTAATGATAGCCTCATCTGACCGTTCGCGAAAAACTTCCTAAGAGTTCCGCAGCCACACCAGTTGTCGTCATCGTGAGGATGGAAATCTACTTTCAATTCGGGTCATGTCATGTTTGACGCACGCTGCCCTACTCTGCGCAAACGGCGTTCATTACAGTAAAGTTGCGGTGGGGTGTCACGGAAAATGCCAGTTATGAAGAGGAGCAGAAAGGCAATTTGGCGCGAACTTGTCTTTGGCGCTGTGCCGCGTGGAGGCGGCGCGTCACCAGAGAGGGTGAGACTTCACCACTCTGCTGGTGAACGAAGCCGCCCGCCACCGCAGAGGCGAAGCGAGAATTATGAAAAGAGTGTGCGCCTGGTCCGTCAATTACTCTCCATTATGCCGGCGGCGGCGCGCAATTAGTGCGCTCCCAGTGCCACCACAATGTATCACCACCTAAGTGGGTTTACAAGGCTCGCGGAGCGCGGGAGAGTTTATTTAAATTAAGCTCGCGCAGCAGAGCGCGGAGGAGGAGACGCGACGCAGTGGGGAAGGAGGAGGGCGCGTTCTTGTTTATAGTGGAGAACGGCGCGCGGTCGGCGCTTCTTCTTTTGAGGCCGACAGGAGCGAAAGACGACCAAGTTCGAAGGGCCGGAAATCTTGCAGCGGGGAAAACTGCTCGGGCCGGTTATCTCTCGCGGTTGTATTTACAGATCAGGGCCGCCGCGCGCCGGTCACGCGCTCCTGACGCGCGGCTGTCAGCGGAGGTGCCGTGCGGCACGACGATTGGCGCGCGTCGCGCGGAGGCGGGCACCCCACGTGCTTGCCGCGTCCCGCCCCACGAGCTCGCAGCGGCCGCCAGGGGAGAAAGTGGCGCTGGCGACCGGTCATGTTTGTTGATAAGGGCAATCATACTGTGAGCCATATTTGGTGTTCCGATTTGCCGGTGGTCGTCGGGTTGAGCCCCGCCGGGAGGGTGTCACACCCTCCTCCCCATCGCGCTTCTCTGCTTGTGGATTGTTGCGCCGCTGCGCCACACCGCGGCCCACCGAGGAAACAGCGCGCTCTTTCGTCGACCGCCGAGGCGCCTGCTCGCCCGCTGCTGTCGCTGCTCGCCGCCATTGCTCGCAGCGTCGCGGCCTTGTGTTGTGTTTTGGGAGACTCCACACCTGGGTCGCGTTGTGAGTGGCTCGCGAGAAAGCCGGATACCTTGGATCGTGCGGGATTTTGACTTCATGGCGGGCGCCTGAAGAGCCCGGTGCGTCTTCCGCGCCGGCGTGGACAGCAGCCAGCTGAAGGCGGCGCCCCCCGACGGCCGTCTCTGGCGGCTGCATCGATCCGCAATGTTCCCCAATAGGCATCCGGTGAGTGGCCGCAAATTGCTCTTCTTAGCGGCGGCGCTCATTAAAAACGCCCTCCCCCCACCGGGTCTTGCCCGCTCCCCCCTCTCGTGAAAGCCGCCGCCGGCAAAGCGAGCTGGCGGCTGTAATGCCCCTGCTTCCGCCGTCTTCAGCGCGCGGATAACTTTACCCCGCTGCGGCGCCCTCGTCGTCAATCCGTAAATCGCAACCGAAAAAAAAAAAAAAGGGTCACCACCACGCCCTCAAAGCGTATGCTAACCTCGCGCTGGATTCAAACAACGATCGCCATCTCTTGCGGCGATATCTCTACGCCGAACGCATTGACTCAATCAATGAGCGCCAAATGGAACTTAGTCTGGTGAATCTGTATGTGCCGTGTAGCGGGACACTGCGTCATGTCTCGAAACGTATTTGTCTGAAAAGACGCGTTTGAGCACCTCGATTTTAGTGCACGTTTGTGTTTCACTGCAACTACCGTACGGTTGCGGTGTCCTGACAAAATCTACTCAGCAAAATACAGATGGCCGAAGAAAGCGCCCTCAAACCAAGTTGGCTCGCTTTACAGCAAGTTCCACATGGAAGCTCGTAATTGAGTGCGCGCACACAGTTGGCTAAGCTTTTGACGACCAGGGCCGACTTCCTTGATCATCGTCGCTAGGCGCTGTGCTTGCGTGTTGCCGCATTTCAAATAACAGCGGCGCGGCAGCCCAGCGAGAGCGGCGGTTTGTTTATTGTTTTCTGGCGGGGGGTTCAGCGGGGCTGTCCACCGAGCCGCGCGCTGCTGCCTACCCCCGAGGCGGACATTAGTCACGCTCCGATGAGCCGCGCTGCCGTTGCCGCCGCCGCGTGCGGTGAGGCGGCAGCAGCCGACTCGCCCTGTCGGTTTCGAGCGTGGCGCCACCTCTCGCGCCCTTCCGTCACTGCTCGGTAGTGCTGGGGGGAACGCCTCGCCCGGGAAACCGAGTCGGCTCATGCACACCCCTCGGCGCCTCGATACTACATACTTGGCCGGTCGCAGTTTGTGTGCGGACTCGTTGGAAGCGGCGCATGGCGGATGTGCTCGCCTCCCCCCACACCCTCTTGCGTTCTCACCTTCGGTTTCTCTGGTACCGCTCGCCATCGCTGCTTGGGGCGAGTGCGCGCGGCTTGGCCGTTGCGTGTGTTGTAGCAGGTGCGCGATTGTTTGCATCGTGCTCGCGGAACGGTGCACACTCGTCATAATCGGCCAGCTAGTTACACTTTACCTCGACAATCGGAGTCGTAGAAGTAACAAATTGCTAGGTATTGACTCATTTCTTTTTAACGTTTTTATTCGTCCCGCATATACACATACACAAAAGCTTGCGAGCCATTGTTTGGCTTTCTGGAGCGACTCCATCGCTTTTGCCTTTGACAGCTGAAAACTCGCTTAGAGCGAATGAAGAACGCACGCCCTCGGGAATTTTATCGTCATTGGAGCAAATAAGAAATTTCTGTCGGGACAAACGTGCAATTGTTGTCGTCTTTGGTGCCATTCGATGTTAGACGCGAAACAACTGCGGCGCGTGCCACTTTTCTAGCCATACCCCTTCGAAGCTTCCCGATTCAAAAGCCGGCCGCCGATTGTGGCCAATTTACGGAAACTGCGCGAGTCGTGCGAGTTCCTGGCAGTTGGCCACTCAGCTAGCAGGCTTACGTTGCATTATATCTATATGTCCGTCGGAGGTTTCCTGCTTCGAAAATTTCGACCCAGGCATGGCGGCGCTATTTGTAACGCGGTTCCGATGGGAGAGTTTCGAATCGGGCGCTCTTAACTGAGATTAAAAAGCGGTTCTGCTGCGGCGTATGTGATCCCCACCACCTCCACCCCTTCGAGGGAGGCGTGCGCCGGCCGGCGCATGCAGAAAATGCCGTGCCAAGGCGCGACTCGCGCGGAATGCAAATTTCCCTCCCGGGCACCGATCCGCGGCGGCGGCGGGCGTTCTTCATCTTGTCGCCAGCTCATTTCGAGCACAGCCGGGGCGAGAAGAACCGCCGTCTGCAGCGGTGCTGAATCGATTGGCTGCAGCCCTCCTCCTCTCCCTTCCACCTGCTTCCGCAGAGCGCGATCGACTATTTGCGTCTCCCGCCTGTTATTCTGCGGGCTCGCCTTTCTCTCTTTTGCATGCAGTCGTGCTGCGGTACGCACAGCAGCGGCGAAGGTGTAACCCCGACGGCGGCGCGGTTCGATTGCGTGTCGCGCGGCAGATCGTGTTTTCCGTCGGAATGCGCGAGAATTTGAGAACGCGCGCGTGCCCAGATTTCTTTGAATGATTTAAAAGGCTCGATACCCACGGCCACTATTTCAGCTCGGACTTTACCCAAAAACAAGGAGGTTTGTTTCTTGCTCCTTTCGCGCGATTTTTCTTTCTTAATCGACTCTCGAACATTAAGGCGGCGGCGCATAACTATGCTCCCAGTTAGGCGGCCATTATACGACAGGTTGCGAAATAGCTGAAGACATGGCGCCAAGCGGTTCATGTCTGGATACATCTGATTTTCATTCTTTCTTTGTTCCGTTCACTAACGTTCCTATAATATTGCATCCTTGGTTTAAATGTTCCTTTTGCCGGTGGATATCGTATGCATGGCGTAGCCAGATAGGGGCACATTAGGCACAATTTTCCTTTTTTTTTTCTTTTCTGTAGCGGGGCTGCGCACTCAATGTTTGATTGCAAATTGCTCACATCGTTATGGTAAAGTATTCGGGAGCTGGAGTGGCTCCAAAATCGTATGCGCTACGCCACGAAGACTACTTCAGTAATGAATTAGATTTTTATCAGTGAAGCAATGTGGCATGAATGTCATGAAGGGCACGAACGTAAATATAGACATACATCAACGGCGGATATAGCTGTCAATGGAAAGTGCAGACCATAAACTTCCGTCATCAATGGTGATTCCCCAGAGTATAAAACAGTCGTGTATCGTTCGGTGTTTGTGGCTATACCATGCCAAGAGATTATGCCGTACCGTACTGTTGCGACAGCGCAACACCTAAAGCTTGCCTACCTGATACGCCACCCTGACATCCCGCTTCTTAGCCTCTCGCTTTAAGGGCGAAGAACAAGTCGAGAGTGTAACGCAAAAACACTCAACAAAGGCATTTTCGAACCCTTAAAATAAACAAGCAACTGGCGCTGTCTCTGAGGACATGCAAAACTTGGTCGCGGTGTTATGAATTTGGATAACGCTATAGGAGCGTCGCCACATATTTGCGAAGTCTTACGCGTACACACTTCTCGCACGGAACATGAGTACAACTAACAAGTACGAACGTTGGGAAACAGTTCAAAGGTATTTTAGTAGGTGGTGTTCATATCAATCACCCCGTGACGGCAGCTGCCTCTGAGTGACAGAAACAGATATCGAAGGGCATGCTCACTGCATGGGCCGGAAGTGATTGCGGAGCCAAAAACACATCATAGTCACCGAGGTTTGAATGTGCCCCAAGTTGCTTAGTATTTCTCCCCGTCTATATAGGATATAGTGCGTTATAGAGAAAAAAAGGAGAGATTATAGAGAAATGTAATGTCGGTACAACCTTTTCGCAGACTCGCGCATATTAATTTCTGACTACTATTACTATAGCGAGCAAGCCCGTGCATGCATTTCGCAATGCAGATTTGTTCTTATGTTTGCTTCCCCCCTCCTTCTGCTGCTATACGTCCCATTAGCTTCGATTATTCGACGGTGTCGTCGGTCCGGAGATTCCTGGAAACATTACCTCTGCATGTTTCCTCCTTTGGGTGCTATTTAGTGAATAAGGAAACTGGCGACACGGTGTGCACACACGTGCCAAATGGGCGGGGCGCGCTCTAACGTTTTGATGGCCAGCGTATCTCACGAATGAACCTAAACAAACGTTTCCTTAAGCACTTAGTGACCTACCGAAAGTCTGCCACTCGCTGCTGTGACCTTTTCAAAGACCCTCCGTGGTGACTTGGTGGCTACGGCGTTGCGCCGCTAAGCACCAGGTCGTGGGTTCGACCCCCGGCCGCGGCGACTGCATTTCGCCGAGGAAAGGGGGGGGGGGAGGGTTATGCCATAAACGCTCATGTGTATATCGTTCATTTGGTGTACGCTAAAGAACCCCACGGGGGTCCAAATTAATGCGGAGACCCCGCGCTTACACGGCGTGCCTCATAATCAAATAGTGGTTCTCGCACGTGAAAACCCTAGATTTTTGTTTTATTCGGGAAGCTGTAATCCGTGCAGACAGTCTTCTTCTCCGTGCGATTCGTAGTGCATGTCACTTGTGCGTGGCAAACTAACAATATATTTTCAATGAATTCACGAAATGTTTCTAGGCCACTTAGCGCGCGACCCGACCTGTCGACGCGGGCCGCTTACTTGGACTCCCGCAGAACTTTCGTTGGTTCGGAACCTCTGGAGGTGAAAGGAACGGTGCCTCTCGCTCCACCCGAGTAGCGAAACGCCAGGGGCTGTTGCGACGCCGACTTGCGACTTGGGATGACTGCCATCCATATTGTATCTGAACAGTGTGTACAGACAGGGCAAGGGCGGTGCTGGAAAAAACAAAAAACGACGAAGCGCTGACACAAACCAGCAGAGAACGAATCAAACGTAACGAAGAGGCCGATTTATTTATTTATTTATTTGTTTGTTTATTTATTTATTATGAATTGGAAATGTTGAAAACAAGTAAGTTCAGTATTTCGCTGACTTCTCCACAACGTTAAATGGTTAAATGTACGAAGGATGATGATAGAGCAAGTGAAACATTTCAGCCATTTAACAGTTCGCAACCGAATGTAGGGCATAAATTGGGGAGTTTTAGAAACGGGGGACTCAAAGTTAGGAGACGCTATTGGCTAGGAACACGGAAGAACGCCAATCTGCGCACCTTCTTTCTTTCTTTCTTGTTATTGTTTTTTTTTTCTTCCGAAAGAATTCGAATCCAACCGCATGTTACGAAGTTGTACTGTATACACGGAGGAGACACTGTAGGATTCGCTAGCCGCGTTAATTATTAATGTAATAACTCAAATGACAGGTTTGTATTCCGTTGTCTGTCGGAGCTGACGACCAATTCCATTTTTTTTTCTTTTTCAGACACGTTTGATTAATTTCCTTCGAAAGGGCATCTGGCTGCACTGTTGCTAACTTATTAATCTAACTAAACGCCAATAATTCGAGCCAAGAGAGCCAAGAAAGTGTTTACGAATCTCGAGCGTGCGCAGCCCATCTCGCCTGCGCGGATGGAGTATATAGTGACTCTTCTGTACGCTACAAAGGCCAGTTTGCCAGCTTGTCAGCCGATGAACTCGTCTACTCCAACAACTGTGGCCTCGGGGCACTAACTAAATACTGCTCTGTAAACTCCAATATATATAAAACAAATTTTCGCGCTAAAGTGTGACGCCCCTATTAATGCTGATGACGGAGATTTCAAAACTAGGAAAAAAATTAACGAGAATAAAACTATGAGTTTTGTCGGTAATTTACAGCGAACCGGTCGAAATCGATAGTTGGAACCATGCACTGGTCTTTTCAGCTGACGGACATTGCGTTTTGTCAAAAACAGCAATTCCCCACACGCAGAAATGAGACGCCTCATCGTGTTTTTCTTAAAAAAAAAAGAAAAAAAAAATGTGGCGCACTGCACGGTGTATTTTTGCGCGTGTGCCTTTTTTTTTTATTGCTTTCGTATTCGCAGTGAGAGCAGCGCGTAATAAAACTCGTGAGATTTGTGTTTCAAAAATTTTTTTTTCGATGTCGAGATACGACGGCACGCAGGTACGGATTAATCTTCGAGCGGACGTATAGAGCTCTTGAGCTGAGCCGGAAATGCCGTTTAACAGAGACGTCGTCACGTCCTCCACCACTGAAGCACTGCAGCTGTCCTTACTGTCATTGCGAAACGGATTGCGGGGCTATAATACCGTGGAAAAGTACAGAGACAAACAGGAAATTCAGTGCTTGAACCTTTGCAAGGTCCGCAGCATTGTATAAATAGAAATAATAACAACATTAATAAAAAAAAGCAAGAGGCGGTGTAAAATCTCTCCGCCGATAAGTCGGTTAACCAGGATTTTGGTGCGGGAACAGGATACGCGTGTGCGCGTGTGCTCGCTAAAGGGCGACAGCGGATAAGAACAGACGCTTACTTTGAACTGAAATTGCGTGCTGTGTTACGTAACGTAATGAGGGGCAGTCGCGAAACTGTTCTCAAGCTGGAAGTTCGCTCTTTATTTTTGGGCCTTGGCCGAGATCACGCGAGATCTTCTTTCACCGGCTTTCTTCACAAGTTGATGCGTAAATTGAATAGCGAAAAGAAGGCATTTCCGGTCGGCAAGTCTAGTTCAAGGCTCAATTCCACCACGTGACCGCTAGAGTTTCGTCTGTATGTGCGTGCATGCATGCGCGCGATCTATAAGGTTGCGCATTTTATTGCACGCGCGAGCTGCCAGTTCTCAGCGCATGCGAAAATACTATCCTGCTTCCTTTTTGCGGGGCGTTCATGTTTTCACGAATCAAATAATAATAATAATAATAATAATAATAATAATAATAATAATAATAATAATAATAATAATAAAACATGCGAACATGCCTCTGATCAAGCAGAACTTTCCGGGCAATATCGCTAGTTTTAATTTTATGTGCCTGCTATCATAAGTACTGCTTGCTGAGTAAAAATTAAATGGAAAACCTTGCCATTCTCGACTGTGATAAAGTAGTGTGGCCCTGGTATACCTGGCGGCGCCGTGTGATGTGGCAGCAATTAAGAGGGAGGGGGGATTGATACGATGACGTCACAGACAGGCTGTTTCTTTCCCTCCCTGAAGTCCTTCACGATGCCCGTTTACACATGGAGAGTCGATTTATTACGCGCGATATAGGTACATTGGCGTCGCTGTAACACTGCAAACGTGTTCTCCGCCAGGTGCGCTTCTTTAAATGTAATCGTTTTCCAGAACCTATAGTTGCACAGAATACGAATCTTTCACTCTGTTGGGAAGCAATGCGTTCGCTCTTGATTTATTTCTTTTTTTTTTTTTCGGCGTGTTCTGCTTTCACCAAGAACTTCCAGCGCAGTTTTCGACAAAGGCGCGTCGATTAAGTGATTCAGGTCAACAACACGTAGGCGGGCGTCGTAGTCCAGTGCCCGACCATTTGCAACGGGAAGTCTATACGGACTCCTACAGATGCTATACGATATGAAGTCGTTGAATAATTATCAACATGTTGAGGTAGCATTTACAATCATAACACAAAAGGGAGGTAGATGCGAAGTCGCGCTTGATTTTAGGGTGTTATAAAAGCAATCACCGAGAGAGAGAATCCAGACTAAATTCACGGTTCTTCTTTTCCTTTATTTATTCGAGGCACCGTCACCGCTCGCCTTTCAAGTGCCTTCTCTATTGTTTTGTTTATATCGCTTATGTGTGCATTATTAGTTGGCGGGAGTCTTAACTATACCCAGATTGTTTCCACGGCGAACCCGCGATTGCTTCGATCAGAAAGGTTTTTTGCGAGCATTTCGTGTGCTTTTCACTTTTCCAAATGCGAAAAAATTGAAAAAAAAAAAAAGAAACGTGGATACACTGTATTCTACACTGACTGAAACTAGGTCTTTCACGCTGTCCAAAATTTATTTGCATTTCGTTTTTCCCGTGGTTGGTGCTGGAAATTAGCTTGACGTGGGGGGGGGGGGGCACTGCATGCCTGAATCTGAACACATTCCATGTTTGCGCCTTACATCGTGCGTTTATATATATTAAGTTAGGCCGCTACAGGTGGGGTTACGCTTAAGTCTAACGTCTGACTTAAGCCTAACGGCAGCTTCTTCGCATGTATAGTTACGCGGTACAGGCGTCCTGAAAACTTATTTTTAGAGGTGGGCGAATATCGAGTTTTTCGAATACGAATAATAAGCAAGAATCGAAAAGCGAATAGTCAAACGCAGACGCACATACGTATATGCAGTAAGAATATTTATTTCGATATATGATTAGGTAGCACGCTTGTACTGACTAGTGAAAAATATACAGAAAACTATCACTGAGAATTATAGGATGAGTTTTAAGCACAAGATCACTATAATTGTCATTAAAATAACTGCACTAATAGCCGCTCGACATCTTTAGAGTCTGCATGGCCGCAAACAATCTTTCTGAGAATGACTGGCTGTTGCATGACTAGTTTTCCAAAAACGCTAAATAAATGGTTGTTGAATAAAACAAATATGTAGATCCGACTCGCATGATGAAATATATGTGAAGCGTTTAACGAAATGCTCTGAATTCGCTCATTTCATTCCTGCGTCTTTGACGTCAAGGAAACTGGCGTTCTCGCGAACACCCGTGCTATGCATACAGGGTGTTTCCCGTAACTTGAACCAAGGATTACAAAAAGAAAAAAGTGGTTAGCCGCAGCTGAATGAAACCATAACGGGATATGATTTGCGGTGATGTGGCGCTCCTTAAGAGTATTCTTTTTTAATATCCCGCTTAATTGGTTAATTAATCAAGGTGAATTACGCAAAAAGCCTTAATATTCACTTTAGGGCCAAGTGCGTTTTGTTACGGTATTCGGAAACGACCGACCCTTTTTTCTTTCTTTTTTTTTTTGTGTGTGTGTGGCAGCGTACATGCTGCGTGGTGATTTATTTCGGCGTTTAAATGAAAGCCCGCGAAATATGGAATAACACCACGTGACTGCGCTCGCGCGCCATCGTGTTGCAGTTCTCTCAACCGCGCGTCGTGCGAAAGAACCGTGCGCGCGGACCGTGGCGAAGTGAGCGGCCCCGCGGCTCTCTAGGCGTCGGCTTCACGGTGCGTCGGCATCTTTGGCGGTGGCGCACGGAAGGGAAGCGCCGTCGTCCGTGATAAGCGGTGGGCTCGACGCACGGTCGAGAGTGCTACGATACGATAGCGCACGAGCGCAGTCACGTGGTTTAATTTCATATTTCGCGGGCGTTCTTTAAAGCGGGAAAAAAAAAAAAAGAAATCGCCATGCGGCATGTATGTACGTTGTTGTAGCTCGTCTCCAGTATTGCTGAACAGGACAGTGCCATTTATTTGCAAACCGAAGGTTGTCGAGATATTCGCCGTTGATCCTTGCTTTAAGCTTCGCAGTTTAATAGCTTGAGTCTGTCTTCTCAGCTGGCAGTGAATAGCATTGGAGAGATGGTGTCTCCTTGTCTGACCTCTTTCTTTATAGGTATCTTACTACTTTTCTTGTGGAGGATGGAGGTATAGCTGTGGGATATCTGTAGATATTTTCCAAGATATTTACGTAAGCCTCCTGTACTCCTTGATTACGTAATGCCTCTATGACTGCTGGTGTCTCTACTGAATCAAATGCATTTTCGTATTTCGTAATCTATGAAAGCTATATAGAAAGGCTGATTGTACTCTGCGGATTTCTCGATTACCTGATTGATGACATGGATGTGATCCATTGTGGAGTATTCCTTCCTGAAGCTTGCTTATTATCTCCGTTGACCGAAGTGTTGCCCTTACTTAGAAACTATTTTGGTTCATGTTTTTTTTTTTAATTCTTTAACGTCTCCCTTTTTGTGGATTAGTATAATGATGGCATTCTTCCAGTTCTTTGGAACCGTTGAAGTCGTGAGACATTTAGTATAAAGGACCGCAAGCTTCTCAAGCGTGATATCTCCTCCATATTTTATTAAAGCATGATATCGTTTTTTTTCCCTTCTTTTTTAACCTCCCCCTTGTATACCTTCCGCCTCATAGCCAATCATCCCTTAAAAAAATAAGGTAAAATAATAAAAAACTTGCGTTACCAATTTTATTTTTGCATTGCTTCGAAAATGTTATTGATGATTTAGTTCTGATCATTTGCGATACATTGTTCAGCAGACGGAGAACGGTAACCCGACTTTAACAGCCGGCTGTTGCGAAATATCTTGTTTAGTGCCTGGATTCAAAAATACCGAATTGTTCATTTTCGAATACGAATTGAATATCACACCAACCATTCGTATTAGCCCCCCCCCCCCCCCCCCACCCACTGATTTTCTTTTCGCGTTTCAGTCTGTGCTGGCGGTATACGTGCACTTTTTAATTAAGAGAAAAAGAGAGAGAAACATAAAAAAGCACACCGCGAGGTTCATTGAAAAGTGCATGTCGCATAACCGCAGCGAAATTGCCCGCGTGCATGCAAGGGTTAGTGCAGCCTATATAGTTACCCAGGTAGCACAAATGAGATACGTAACGTTTTCGTAGCGTTTATCCAAGACGATAAAAACGGGTTAAAGAAGACACGAATGAGAGAACTTCGGCGGGAAAACGTCGGATATCTCTGCTAATGTCCGGCTTAATTACTTTCTTGAGACGATCTAGAACAGGTCTGCAAGACGTATTCGAAAAGCTGGTCTAGAAATAGGATTGGGAAAGACACAAGTAATCCCTTTGCCAAAACTATTCGTAACCAATTTCTAAACGTTTTTAGGACGTTATCAAAAAGCTGGTCTAGAAGCGGTCTTGAAAGGTTTACGATCATCTGAAGCTAATTTTCGCGGGTGACGGGCGCGATCAGACATCGTTATTCAAAACACGCGTTTAGTTTCGCCTCACGCGACTGGCCTATGCCGCGCAGACGTCGTCAGCCGCACCCGTTGGCACGGCCTAGGCCAATCGCGTGAGGTAAAACTGATCGGGCGTTTCGAACAACGATCTCCAATCGCGCCCCAGATGAGTAGAAGCGTCGGTGTTGACTGTAAGAGCCATGGTGCAGTGCCAAGCACTGTTCCCCGCATGGTCGGCGCATCGTCTACCAAGTCGCACGAAAATGAGCCTGTTAGGAATAATAAATCCTTAATACCGCCTTTAGTAAGCTACGATGCTTACAACCACAATGGGAATGACATCCTGCAAAGAACAAATGGCCACGTCTTGGCAGGTGGCCAGACCAAGCCCTTCATGCCAAGAGTGCATGAAATGAGAACATTGTGACAAAGCAAGAACACTTTATTAAAATGTAATGCTTATGCAAGGTTCGAACAAACTGTGTGAGAAATGCAAATAGAAATAAAAGTACATCAACAATGACAAAAGTCGCAGAAAGGATTCGTAATGAACTCGAAAGTGAACATTCACTAGCACATAAACAGAATTCCAAGTACACATACAAAAATGAACAGAAAAACCTGGAGTGTACTAAAGTGTCTAATTTATCATAGTAAAGTGCGCGTGCTATTAGATGGACTAGAGTTATGCAGAAGTGACATCGGAGCGAATGGAAGAAGTAGACTGAAAAATGCAAGAGTGTGAATTGGATGGTAACTGCCTCCAAGCAATGTTACCAATCATCTAGAAGCTTGAAAAGAGCACAAAAAGAAATGCCACCGCATACCATCATAAAACAATCCTGTGACAGAAATAAAAAAATGGGAACAATGCAAAATTGGAAATATTGCCTTTAGGATATATCAAAGAAGGTAATGGCGAGAAAAATAACCATACAACAAAAAAGCAATAAAGTGAAATTAGTACAGAATACTTAAACGGGGGATTCAGTGTAACAAGTGAACACTACTGTAGTACAGCGAACGATGAGACAGTAATGCTGCATCTTGCCACTCCAGAACGTGAGAAATGAATATGCAAGCCTCATATTAGAAACCCACATAAACATGGAAATAAAATGGAATGCACTGGAAGCTGCATTTGTGTAACAAAGGAAGCAATGGTCATAATAAATAGTAAGTGTTTTATCTAAAAAGCCCTTTACAAGAGGCAAAGTTGTACCTCTCTGGCAAAAATAAAGTTGCAACGAATAATTTGCAAACCAGCAAATACATTAATTAGCACACTGACATGTCACACTTTGCGCACATCTCCAGTCTCCTAAAGTAAAAAAAAGCACTCTGAATGAGAAAAAACGTTTAACACATGTAGCCCAGAGCAAATTCTTTGCCAGTTCACTCACACTTTCACATCCAAAAACATTTGCCACAAAGTCCAGGCACAGTTCCACTGATGTTTACCAATTCACCCCCACTTTCACGTCCAAAAATATTTGGCACACAGTCCAGGCAGAGCTTCATAGATAAACAGCTTGAGAGCACCCTACTGATTATTGTGCAGTCCCGCTGCTAGAAATAGAACTGCCGCACATGCTGGTAGTGGTTTCAATCTAGACACACTTGCTGCCCTGGACAGGTATGTTCAGATATCTGCACTGGTGCTCCATTTTGTCGAAGTAGACACATTGATGCACTACGCTGGTAATTGAAATGTTTTGAATGCACAAGTATTGGCTTCACCAGAGAGACTTGCCCACATACCACCACTGGCATATATATGCACTTGCTCTTCACTCAGTAGCATTGAACTTAAAGTGTTCCCTATGTGGGAGCCATGTGTAAAACCGGTGTCATACGACCACTCTCGATCGCGATCAAGCCCGATCCGGATCGAAATTATCGATGCGACTGGCTCACTCTCGTAGCTTGCGCAGAGGAGCCATCACGACCGAGAAATTCGATTTGTGACGGACTGGATAGCGGCTAAAAGAGCCCCGTGTGAAACCGGTATCAAATAATGCACAGACGTACGCTAGGAAAATGTGTCGCACAAGGACAAAGAACTGCGACATGCCCTGTTGTGCGAAGCGCGCGAACAGAACACATGTATATATATATTTAAAAAAACTGCGAGAGCGCTTCGCGAACTCCATGCGCACACATGGCAGCCGCACGAACTCGGCAGGCCGCCGTAAAGCGCGAAGGGCGCACAGCGTACATTCCGACACATGTCCCAAACTGCAAACAATCGTACTACCTAAAGCATACAAGTTATTTTATACCAAGGGCATACTCGACTCACGTATGCAGTATGCACAAGCGAGTTATGCAGCGTACATGCTGTATTCATTCGCCAAATAGTAAAATTGATAACAAGCACAAAGCTACAAGGGACTCAATACATTACTACCATTTGAGGCGTCAAATAAAATCGAATTTGGCCGTTTCATATATTGGACAGAATATATGGACACATGTGGTACCCGGTAATACCATGAAATACCCATCACGTGGGTAAAGGGGGCGAAAACACAATCGAGAACCTGAAGCGCAAACGATAAAAGCACGGTATGGTGCACGCAAAATTCTGTCAGTGCGCTGTAGCGCGAGGGAAGAAAATAGGGCGAGCACTTGACCTCACCTTTTGGGATACCGCACTAGTAGTGAATCATTAAAAAAAAGCCTGTTTGAACCAGTTCCCTTGTCTGCAACACTCTTGCTAAACGGGAGACTAAAATACCACGATGATGGCTCTATTGCGGAGATCGGCAAGGTGCGCACAGACAGAAATTTTGCCGCCTTTCTTCGCATTCTGCAAAATGCTTTCTTGTTAGGATCACGCATAGCGGCCGACCCCGACGCTAGGGACACACAAGCACGATTTCGTCCCTCTAACTTTCGTCCTTATACTGCCCTTAACGCCTTAATTACAGCGTCAGTGAAAAGGCGCCTCACATAACATGACAATGAACTTGAAGAGCTGATTAGTGCCCTCCACTCCGCGCCCTCCAATTGAAAACACTACTGATTTCCAAAATAAACTACACAAACAGATCGCACAACCCAAACTAATCACAGAACGTCGTTTTCTTGACGGCAAAACCCTGCAACACTTACATGACAAAGGGCAGCGGCAGCACATTCAGAACAGCCGCTATCATACCACAGCGCAATGCAAGTGCGATAACGTTATTATGCCCGTCTCAAACAGATCGCATGCACAACCCAAACTAATCACAGAATGTCGTTTTCTTGACAGCAAAGCACTGCAACACTTACATGACAAAGGGCAGCGGCAGCACATTCAGAACAGTCGCAAACAGACCATAGTGCCATGCGAGTGCGATAACGTAACTATGCCCGGCTTCACGAATAACGTGGCCGCCTTGATCACATAACAATTGAAAACACTACTGATTTCCAAATTAAAACCACACAAACATATCGCACAACCCAAACTGATCACAGAATATCGTTTTCTTGACAGCAAAACACTGCAACACTTACATAGCAAAGGGCAGCGGCAGCACGTTCAGAACAGCCGCAAACACACCACAGCGCAATGCGAGTGCGGTGACGCGACGACGCCATGACGACGCGACTATGCCCCGGCTCGCCCGGCTGCCCGGCATCACGAATCACGTGGCCACCTTGGTCACATGATTTGACGACGGTATCGCCACCTTGCGCAAGGTTGGATCGCGTTGATGGGTTGTTGAATATTGTAGAAGCCGCTAAAGAGGCTGACGCGCCGTGGCGTGGCGGTGGCGTTTTGAGTCGTTTGCAAAACGTATTCACCCCTCGTTTTTAAGCTGTCTGGCTTCCAACGTTATCAAAACGTATTCACCCCTCGTTTTTAAGCTATCTTGTTTGGAACGTCTTTGATGCGTCGATTTTGGTCAAAAATCCGTTTCAGACGTTGAATCCCTTAATACGACGTTTTCAAGACTGTGTGTGCTACCTGGGTATGCAGCAAACAGGAGGAGGCGCTAAACGGAGTTTGGAGTCGATAGTTTAAGAGAATTCAACTTGTGGAAACATTGCTTTTTTCTGCCAACACGGTTTCCGTGTTGAACGCATATCCACGTCTTTTTTTTTAGTCAGCGTCCTGCTTTTTTTTCCGCATAAATTATTGTTTGGGAGAGGTGTCGTCTAAATATCCTTATGCAAGAAAAGGTGAGGCGTGCAGACAGGACACAAGAGAGGAGAAGTGGACAACACGAACGCCGTAAGGATTTATTATGCCAGAAAAGGTGAGGCTTGTCTGCACGCCTCACCTTTTCTTGCATAATGAATCCTTACCAACTAGCTAAGCTTTCTGTCGTTCTAAGCGTCTAAATACCATCGTGTGTCAGTGAGGTCTCTCCATGTCAACGATGAACGCTTCGCGCTCTTTGAGTGGGCACGTGCTTCAGCTGCTCTTCAGTGCCTGAAAGGCAAACTCGAGATTTCAGATTAAGAACAGTCGGCTGGAGTGATGGGCGTACACGTGTGACATTATTGCGGTGTCATTCTATAGCAGGAACTCCGAATGTGATCAGAGTAAAAATTGCTTTGTAGCAGCGAATTTTCGAGAAAATTGCTCACAAGTCCCCCCCGCCCCCTTTTATTTTACATCGTCTTTCAGCAGTCTTGCAACCTTTTATTTGTTTGAAGACGAAAAAAAGAGAGAATATTTTCCTGCACTGGGGCGATTCGAGCTGTTCTCACAACCGAGACCGTGGATATGCCTAATTTACGTTTACAATCGAAGCGACACTTCAATATTAATTTATTTTGCTCCTCTAAAATGATTTCAACGTAATGTCATTATGTATATTTAAGTGGCACATGATACTGCGTAATTTTATTTCTTCTTGAGCGAAACACGTATAGCAACGACATCGCACTCGAAAAAAAGTCTCTGGTCTGTGCGGCACACGCAGCACAAAGCCGGAGGAGCGGCACCATTTTTGGCTACACGCACAACTCAGGGGTCTCCGCGGTGAAGTCTCTTTGTGTCGTGTTGACGAGAATGAACTGTCCGGCCGGCGTTGACGGCGAGCTGCGGCTTGTGCGGCTCCCTGCATAGCCGTCTGCTGGGCCCTACGTTGCCTGCTGGTTGCAACCACGTCCGTAGCTCGCTTCTTCACCAGCGGTTCGTGCCCTGCGAGGAGGCGCCATGTAACGTGCACCGAAGAATAAACGCAGGTATCGAGATTACGCGGCGCACATTCACATCCCTTGACCCGTGGTGCGATACGATGCTGTTGGTGATGGTGATGATGATGGTGAATTATTTATTGGCATCCCCTTTGAAACGGTGCGGTGACAGTCACCTAGCCTGTTTGATTTAATCAGGTCTGCTATACACGTTTTTCGTTCTAGCATTTTTTGTATCGATCTCCTTAATCTTCTTTTTCTTCCTCAAGACCATCCATTTCTTGGCCCCCGTACTGGGTAGGCGCCATATACTTGATAGGAAACACAGACTACCTTGTGCTGCTACCTATGCAACTGCTACATGGCGTACCACTTGGTGTATTAAAATGTAACTGCAATAAGTGGGCACGTATCGATGCTACGCGGCGCGCGTCTCCTTAATCTTTTTTCTTTTTCTTCCTCAATGCAATCCAGCCATTTCTTGGCCAATCCCACATAGTGGCTAGGAGTCTGGCGTTAGCTGCCACGCACACCGGCGGTGGCAGCCGCGGGCAACATCGCCAACTGAAACTGTTATCGGAATGAGCCCAAGGCAGCTTACGGTATAAAATAGTTTTGCGTTGCGTGGTGTTAGATTTCCTGAAGGGTTCAGAGCTCCTCAAGTCTAGCGCACACCTTCTGTTTCACGGGAAAGTTTATTTTAAAGACGAATATTGTGTATACTAACTGCACCGCGACAGTGGTGCATGGCACATCGGCTCCTGCGGATTGTCGCAGAACCGCCGCTTCGTTTAATTTTTAACATGCATCGTCGGGTAGAACGCAAGTTTCTCGAGATCAAAAAGAGCATGTTTTCGCCCTATCTGGTACGAACTAAAGAACGGGTTGACAGTTGGAAAAATGGAAAGCAAGGACAAGGAACAAGAACGACGACATTATTATATGGGTGGTTTTCTCTCGGGACATCTGTGCTCTTAGAGACTGCGAGCTATACAGAACACCGGCTTTCTTGAGCACAGTCATGCAAAGGCTGGCCGTTGTGTCATGTCTAATGGAGCACCGCTCGACCCGTATGCCGAACTGCGAATATTTCCGGGTCGCGAGCGACTTCTTCTGTGTCGCTCCGATAGGCACCGCGAAGTAAAGACGGCAAGAATTACGGGTCCGCCACGTGTTAATTCGAGGCACTTAGAAATGGGGCGGCGAGGAAGCCATCCGGGGCATCTCTCACGGGGCGCCAAGCTGACGCGTCGCGAGTCTCTGAATTGCTTCACTTGTAAGGGTCACTGCGACGACATCCTGGCAGTTGATCCTATAAGTGCACTTTCCTGTGAGAGTTATAGTTAACGTGATGTATTTATTGAATGCGTTGTCTGCTGGAATGAATGTCCCAATGCATGCCATCATCGTCAGAAATATTGTGGACAATTAATTTATTTCCAAGGGAAGTGAACTGAAGCCCGCGAGGTGATATATAGGGCCTCGTCGCCGATGACGCGGCCTATTGCGCGCAACTCGCCTTATTTTACTTTCACCCCATGCAGCCGGCAACTTTCCCTGGTCCCCACACTATTATTTCTTTCTCTTCAGCTTGGAAGGGACGGATCAGTTGACAATCGCGTTTACACGATGCTCTTTGCAAAAACTACGAGTTCCCAAGAGGTACTTGATCGTGCGCGAAGAAAATTGGCAGATGCATTTAAGACTGCTTACGTGTGGGAATGCGAAAACATTATGGTCCCTTTGGGGAAATGTTCTAATGCGACACCAGTATATGCCCCATTACGCGAAAATCCGTCGGTGTTGTCGGCATGACCTAGAGATGGTACCAAAAATGGCCGACTGCGCAGAGTAAAAACACGTGAAAAAGATCGGATTACTGTCAAAGTTCTGAGGGAGGTTCCTGTAAATAATGTAAATTAATGGCCTTGAAAACAAGCTTTTGTATATTTCAGTCTGGGTGTGAATCGAACCTGGGCTTTCGGGGTGCGAGACGAGCAGAAGAGCACGCTTCCCCGACGTCATGGCGGATCCTTATATATATATATATATATATATATATATATATATATATATATATATATATATATATATATATAGTATTAATTACAATGAGTGAGATGACTTATGTACTGGAACTATTTACAATAATACGAGCACTAAGTCGTCATAAGTAATCAGAGATCAACGAGCAGTACATACAAAGAAAACGTCACACAAAGTAACTTCTTCCATCACAAAAAAAAAAAAGAAACTTGAAAGGAGAGAAAACACCTAATCAAAAGTGACCACCAATCCGGCTGACATTCTTATCGATCGTAAACGACCTTTTAAGTGCGCAGTCATGGTAATAATGACCCCATGGCGGCTCCGTGGTTCTGACTGACTAAATGTGTGCCTAGAGCGTGCGTCATTGCACACGTCACGTCGCAGCAATCTGGCTCACTACCGTGGAGAACCGTGGAGCCGGCGGCGTCGAGGAGGCGTGCTCGCCCAACGCCTCGTCATGCTGCCTGCTACCGTCGCTTGGTGGCGATGCCGACGGCGGCGGATTTAGGCGCAATGGGGCATATAATGCTTTCACATTAAACAATTCGCTTCTTTCACCGTTGTGTGTGGGTGTGCTTCGCCCTCCAGGACGTAAACGTCTAGAAGTCAAGTCGGCATTATGCGAATCGAATAAAAATTCGGCAGTGACACTTAAGACTGCTTACGTGTGGGAATGCGAGTGTATGATACCGTTTGTACCCTCGCGGAACGCCGTGAACGCGCTCATGTTATACACTCGCGTGACGTGGTGCGCCACCCCATTGGCTAGCTGCGCCGTCACGTGCACAATGACGATTTTTGGTGCCATCTTTCGGCCACGCCGACTACGCCGACGGATTTTCGCTGAACGGCGCATGTAATGCTTTCCCATTAACAACCATTAAATACAGCATGGTTCGCCGCATTCCCTCTTTTTCTGCCACAGCCGTCTTGCGATGTTGGTTTTAAAGATTTTTAGAAGACAGCGAGGACAGCTCTGGTTTCACGCGTCTTTTTTTTTTTCTTTCTTCCCTTTGATGCGCATTCCCGGCGCGAACCACTAGAGTGTTTTAGTTGCGGTCCGCTCCGCGTAAGCCACAGCGGAGCGGGCCTTTCATGGTTGCAGCAAGATCTGGCCAAATTCAGGGTAATGAAACAGAATCAAAACACCCATTGATCACTTTTATAAAGTAAAACGAATATATATATATATATATATATATATATATCTTATTTGTCCATGAAGTATTTAGACGTGCGCTTTAATGCGTCGCCGGTCCATTTTATCCCGTGGAAAATGAAGCGCCGTCTTGAGGAACGCCACGTGACGGCTGTTTGGGATCCGACCGCTCGTACGATCTGTTGGGAACTCGGCGCTGACGCCCGTGGTTGTACCTGGGTCGCAAGCCCCAAGGGTAGCGTTGGCCTGGCGGCCTGGGGTACAACTGGAAGCATCCGAAGGTCCCGGCAAAGCATGAGTCGACTGGTAACAACGAAACAACTTGTTTATTTTAACATCGCAAAGAGTTGGCGGTCAGGTTTGACCGAAGTAGAGAGACGGGAGAGCACTACACTCAACAGAAGAAATCGGAGCCCTCCCTTTTGGCGTCCGGGGGCAGCTGTTTTTATACTCTCGCAGTTGAGGGCAAGAAGGAACCCCTCAAAAGACGAGCACGTGAATGTACAATGGGCTAATGGTGACGCACACTGTCGTAGCGATGCCGTAGCACCATGTCGAGCACGATCTCGTAGCACCCTGTCGTGGCGCTGCCGGTCGGACACAATGACTGTAATGAGAGGATGGTCCCTGCTTTGGCATCGCCTGTTTCGGGCATAATGACTGGAACGAGATCCCTGCTTTGGCATCGCCTGTTTCGGGCACAATGACTGGAATGAGATCCCTGCTTTGGCATCGCCTGTTTCGGGCACAATGACTGGAATGCGAGGATGATCCCTAGGCGGTCGCATCGCCGCAGTCGCGCCTGGAAACACCTGGCGATGAGTGTTGTGGCGACGACGATCGGGCCAAAATGTCTGCCGCCCCGCCGCAGTCGCGCCGGCAAAACCACGTGTCGCAGGCGAAACGCAACAGACCGCCCCGCCGGGGGGCGTATTTGGAATATCCAGAAAGTACAACGCATGGCAACCGCAGCACCACGCTATTGGCTTACGAGCCTGCGGGACGCCGTGATGTCACCCCTAGCAACGGCGCCAAGCGATAACTCTCGTTCCCGGTGCTCTCCGTATAAAAATCCCTCACGTGACCTGATCATAGGTGCCTAGGGACAGGATCGTTTAGGGATTTTTTAGAAGGCATGATGGTGGCGCCGAGCGGCGCCGTGGTGTGTTCGTTCTCGGCGTGATCGTTCTCCGGCTCGCGCGGGACGGTGCGTTGTTCAACGTTGCTTATGTGATCGTGTTTGCGTTGCTTGTGTGTTGGTGTTAGGTTTTGTGTTACTTGGCGGAAAGCCGCGAGTAGTAGTGGTGCGGCAGTGCGACTTTCGCCTCGGTGAGCTCTGGCAGTACAGAATCTGCGTTGTGTGACCCGTGCTTCCTTGACAATTGAAATGTCGAACTGGCCTAGCGCCTCGGCAGCGAAGTTCTACGAACCGCGATGTGGCGTCGCCGTGTCCGACTTTGCTTAACGGACATCGAGGGATGTGCTGCTCGCTACAAGTCATGTAAATGCGACTGCGTCGACCGCCCATGCACTGTTCAGCGCTGAATGTGTGTTAGGTGTGCTGTGCTTGATACGAGTGGTGCAGCCGTGCAGCGGGGGGTGGTGGAAGAACAGAATGGCTTAGGGGTCTCCATTTGCACGTTCACAGATATGTGCTCCCGTTTTGGTCTCATTAGCGGCTGTCGCGGGATTGTGGTGTGCTCCTTGCCTAGTATGAAGTTTACGATGCTAACAGACAGCATGTTCACGTTTTTCCGTGCTATATGTCATTTGCATGACGACCGAGTTGAAAACAAGGCATATGTCTGTGTTGTTCGCATTTGTGTGTTGTAAATTACTTCCTACTGTGGAAGTTCTGGCAGTCTTATTACGCAAGGAGTGCGAACGTAAACATATAAACATATTTCTGTGTGTCTGAAATTTTGAATTTCCTATAATAGCCTTTACGACTGATAAGCGGGCTACACAGCCTGTGTGAATCAGCTACCTTTTGTTGCGACCCTCTTCCATGTGGTAGACTGATGCATGGTGCGCGTTTATTTCTGTACTGTTGTAAAAACCATTTGTTTATTCACCCAATACAAATGTACTGCTTCTTCGCCGCAGTACATTTTAGTTACGCGCTGAAGGATACTAAAAGTGGGAGGGGACCGCTATCACCCAGCATAGTATGTCCACTCAGGCGACCTGAGAGGCGGCGGTTGCGCGAGTGTATAATTAAAGAACTCTTTTTATGTCCAGTGACAGTGGCCCCTTTCCACTTTTAGTATGCTTCACCGCAGTACATAGGTGTATTGCGAAAAAGGTAATCTTAAAAAGCTCAATTATGCAACGTTTCTTTCGTAGCTTGCTACACTGCAATACAGGGGCGTAGCATCGTGCAGTAAAGCATACTAAGAGTGGAAAGGGCACATAGGTTTACTCATTATTTTCAATTGTGATATAATTTGCAAGTGCATCTGTGCTCTTGGTAAGCTTTATTGACAATTCTTTGTACATTACAAATTCATATTGCCGGGAAGCTTACTAAGGCACATTCGCCATTTTGTAATGCATTATTCACCTTCAATGCAGGAGCACAATGCGGATTCATGCCTATGCTTCTGGCTGGACTGCACATGCTCTTTGAGAATTGATTCGTTGTTCATAAGTACACTACTCTAAACTGGAGGGCTGAAGTTGATACGGAAGCACAATTTTTATTAAGGGGACAAGATGTTGCCAAGGTGGTTGTAGCAGTTTTTTTCTTCCAGGTACCTTTTCTACTAGAAGCTTCCATTGCAGTGTTTCAAGCCTCTTTGAGCCAGCACATAGTGTATATAAAAATCGGACACCGATTGGGAACATCACCTATGCTCTCTGCAGTAAGCTGCGCACAGGATAAGTTCATGCCTATCTATAGAAAAAAATGTAGCATGACCAGACAAAATAAAAGGGGGTGGGCTGCAGCAATACTAAGTGTTAAATGGTGCCTTATCCTTTCTGTTGAGTTTTCTGTTTTGTGCTTTTTATTATGGATCCTCCACAGTAACCATTAGATTGCCGAACGTGAGCTTGTTGGTCTCGGATCTCATGGTTGTTACTAACAAAACAGTGTGATAAATAAACAAGGGCTTGGAGGCATCCTGTCACCTTGCTTATCTCATGGTGTTGGTTCATGAGCACCATGAGCCTCCAGACCAACTAGGAAGGGAAATTTGTTGCAATCACTTCAGAACTGTATTGCAACCAAACGAACAGTGCTCTCAATGACAACTTTTGGACAGTAGAATGCTTGCACCCAGCAAAGTCTAAGAAGAAAGCATTCAGGATGTGCAAGTGGGCCTTTTGAAGCTGGCATCATTGCTGAAGGGGCTTTGCCTGCTGCCCTCTTTGTGGATACACAAAGATGATTTCCTCTTTGAGAGGGATTGTTTCAGATGGCGTTACATGGCAACAATGCTGGGTGTATAGTAGCAGAGAAGCTTGTCTTTGCCCACTGTCAATAATATCTTCCTTTTCCAGTGCCCCTGTGGAAGTCCTACTTTTTGGACACAAAGTGCTCTCCATGCATGCATTTTTAGCTTGTAAAGATGTCTATTATCCTTTGCCTCAAGCTGGTCCTTGATGTCACCCAAGAAGGCATTGCGGAGTATGGCAATGCGCACTTACATATCAGTGTTAATGCCAGTGAAACCAGATTAATACAGCTGCCGTTTATTTCTGTCCACTCCATCTTCATCCAGTTACAATGAACAGTTCTTTGTCCAAACAGAAGGCATATGTAGTTGGTCTTGCATAGCCTGTGCACTAAGACTTGTTGGCGTGCCTGAGAACCTTAGCAGTGTCTATATGCAAAAACATTCTGATGTGTTGATGACTTTCTTCTCTTTATCACACTTTGCCTGATGAAGCCAGCAACTTGGTCAATTAGATGTTCAACAGGCTTCCCATTAGTTTTCCCAGCATCTCCTTTACCAGGGTGTTGCTCATAGATATGTTTTCTTGACCTTGCACTGCACTTAAACCATAGCCACACCTGCTGAACCCATAGTATGCGAACAGAAAAGTGCTATACATCACGTTGCTCCAAACTCATGACATGTGCTACAAGGCCTTGAGGAACACCCTCATTAATTTCCGCCCTCATCATACTGTATGAAGCTTCGCATGACAAGTGTGACAATTAACATCTGCTGGTTTTTCAGTGCTATTCCTGTCCAGCTTGCTAAAAGCTATCCCGAGTGTTTCAAAAGCAGGACTGCTGCCGGACAAGAAATGCATAAAGCAAGGGCAGCTATAACCATATATGTCACATGAAATGAAGGCCACTGAGTGTACAGGCAGTTTAATTCTTATCCAACAAGCTTGGTTCTCCCTTTGCAAGTGAGTAAACCCAACTTGCCCCAAAGACATGGCCTGTGACAAACTATGTGCCAGATGCTGTGTCCCCTGCAAAGCCGAAGATGTGTACAACATCCTGACACCCGCAGTGGCTTCTACACTGGGCAAACAGGCTACTATAAGAACGACCGCCTCTACTAATATGCTAATAACATGAAAACGTGCAGAAATTTGGCTATTCATTGGGCCCAACTGCAGGTGCAAGCCACTCTTCCACCATATGTGTGTTGTTCACAGGAACTGGAGCTATACAAATGCAGACAAAAACAATGATGTTTGAAAGTATTTGAGTTTAACTATATTCTGCACAAACAGTGCTACTTGCAGCGCTGGTACCTTGTAGCTACAATTCATGGCTGTCCCACCATGCAAAGGCACTATTCTTGAATTATTAACTTCTATTTATATTTATGGTGGCCATATATTGCAAGTACATATCCACATTGTGTGCAATATGGTTAAATGATGTCAACTATGATAGCCATTCCTAATCTGAGATGCAACAAAAGAACTAATATAGGCAACAAATTGTAATCCAAAAAGACAACCTGTGCACAGGATAAGTGACAGACTTCCTTTTATTGAACAAAAGTCACATGTGTCACACGTCACCAGCAGTGGGTAGCAAACTTGCAAGCTTGGGTGACAGAGGCAAAACTTAGCAAAATGCTACACTTATACTCAAATGTAAAATGGCCTATGACACAATAAACGACATTATATTGTACTGAATGAAAGGGCAAGACTCCATCCAAGAACACATTATGGCACCACATAATTGACATGGTGTAAAAGATGTTAACATGCCCTACCCATAAAAAAAGAAACACTGAAAACATGCCTTAAAAGGCAATGTGCAGCGTCTGAAAGCAAGAAAAAACAACCCAAAAAAGGTTTAGCTAAGTCTTTCAATGATTAAAATTGTCAAACTGTCTTGTCACTTCCTTATGAATCTGCATTGTGTACTAGGGTGTTCTGATAAGGCAGTTTCAGCAAGTGTATTGGAAAGCAGTGTTCCCAGTCTGTGTCCAATATTTCGAATTTAAAGAGGGTCAGGCTGCCTTTCAAAGATGTACATTGTAGTTTATAAAACAGAAAAAGGCAAGCAAAATTGCTGTGCTTTAGAAATTAACTTAAAGCAGTGCTCTTAAATTAAAGCATTAGCTTAAAGCTGTTATAATTAAAGTATTATAACAGCTTTCCACCTCTAACATTATTTATCCCAGTTGTAAAAAGATGGGAATTTCTTTTTGAACAGAACTTTTTAAACTATATTTAACAGGCGAACCAAATACATTATAAAAGTGGCATTTCGCATCTGCAACAACTTCAATGTACTTGAAATTCAGCATATTGGGACATGGAGGAAGCCATAAAAATGCAATAACGGCCAGAGAGAGTTCTCTGCAATTAGGTGAAGAAATTGGCACATACCTGCAACATTTATTGATATCTAGAGTGAACTTTAACTTCCAACACAATATAGGCTCTTTCGGGACTGTTTAAAACGTTTTGTGCCAGCGCACGTACTTTAAAAAACTATTCAGTGCTTTCACGCCGTGTCGATGCATGCCGAATTGCATTAACAGGACGTGAGCAGCACAGTAATCGCAAGGGCGTTTTGTTTCCACTTGAGGGCATCGCGCTGCGTATCATTAGTAGTAGTGGTGGAATACGACTCCATCTCACAGGTTCCGATCTTGTCGGCATGGGTTTCGCCCAGCGATCCTCGCAGCGTAAACTGTCGCACCGGCGTAGGTCCCGATTCCTATCAATCGGCAGGGCGGAGAGGGCGCTTCGATGGATGGGACGGAAAGTCGCGTCACCCTCGGCTCGCGACCGCGCCAGCACACAGTTACGCCAGTTTCACGTAGCCGCGTCTGCGTGCCAGCCACGACAAAACGTTGGCCACGGCGTTGGCCACGACCCACAACAAGCTACGCGAAACCGCTGGTGATGAGAGTACGTTGTTAGGCATGGCGCCACGGCGCGTCCCCGCAGGCGGCAGCCAATAGCGTGGCGCTGCGGGCGCCATGCGTTGTCCCTTCTGGATTTTCCAAATACGCCGCCGGGGGAAGGAGATCCCGATGGACAGGGGACTGCATCCGCTGTCCGGAGGGATGTCGCTCGATGATGCTCATAACCGAAGTCGGGCGTCCCTCGACGTTTCTTGAGCGCAGCGCACAGAGAAGGCCTCGTTCTCTTGTTCAGGTTCGCACGGGACACTGCAAAGTGACTTCGGGAGAGTTCACATTTTTGTTCTCGTTCCCGGCAAGCGTTAGAACTACGCTGAAACTCAACCGCTCAGTCAGCAAGCACGGCACAACCCTCACTAAGCCCTGCCAGGCTCTTTCCCCTTTTTATACCACTGCCTAGTTCCTTACAGTAGTCTAGCATCACTCAGAACGCGTCCACAAATTGAAAAATTGCACTAGAAAGCATATCATCACTTTGAAACACTAAACAAAAGCAATATGTTAAAAAAAAATCCTGCCTCAGGAAGAAAAACATCAGTAACAAACAATTTTGAGGCTGATTCCTACGTTAGGGGCTTCGACTTAAGCCATCGGCGTTACCGTTGAGACTCCCCTTTTTGCAACGCACCTCAAAGGAATATTGTTGTAAAGCGAGGCTCCAGCGCAGGAGGCGGCCATTTTTGGGAGAGATGGTCTGCAGCCATTTGAGAGGGCAGTGATCCGTCTCAATGATAAACCTCGAGCCGGCTAGATAGCATGACAATTTCTGAACGGCCCACACGAGACACGCACACTCTTTCTCGGTGGCGCTATACGCCTGCTCACGACTGGACAGCTTACGACTAGCATACAGGACGGGGTGTTCTACTTTTCCATTTTCCCGTTGGCACAGTACAACGCCCATGCCTCGCTCACTAGCATCGCACTGAACAATGAACCCTTTTGTATAGTCTGGCGATCGTAGCACAGGCTGGCTTGTTAGGGCACTCTTTAGGGCGCTAAAAGCTCTTTCCTTGGTCTCGTCCCAGACGACTGTTTGAGGCTCTGTCTTTCTTAGAGCATCCGTCAGGGGAGCCGCGATATCAGAGTACCTAGGGATGTACCTCTGATAGTAGCCGGCGACACCTAAGAACGACCAAATATCGGTCTTGGTGCGCGGTTGCGGAAAGTCTCGCACAGCGGCCACTTTTATTTCAGAGGGGCGGCGACGACCCTGACCAATCACGTGACCGAGGTAGACAACCTCGGCCTGTGCTAACTGGCACTTAGGAGCCTTGACTGTCAAGCCCGCTTCGCGCAGGCGGGTTAGCACTGCCCGCAAGTGTGCCATATGCTCAGACCAGGATGCGGAGAATATCGCTACGTCGTCTAGATACGGTAAAGCGAATTCTTGCTGTCCCCGCAACACTTTATCCATGAGACTTGAAAAACAGTATGGCGCGTTCTTCAAACCAAAACTCAACACTTTAGGACGGAATGTTCCCATTGGTGAAATGAACGCCGCATACCTACTAGCCTCTTCTGTAAGTGGAACCTGCCAATAACCCCTGACAAGATCTAGGGTGGAAATAAACTGAGCGCTACTAACTTTCTCAAGGCGCTCCTCGATGTTAGGGATCGGATAAATTTGATCCTTAGTGATGGAATTAAGCCTGCGGTAGTCGACGCAAGGACGAGGTTCCTTGCCCGGTACCTCAACTAAAATCAAAGGGGAGGTATAATCACTCTCACCTGCCTCAATAACACCGAGCTGTAGCATTTTCTTTACCTCAGCCTCCATAATATCGCTCTGGCGGGGTGACACCCGATACGCCTTGGATCGTACTGGCTCTGTGGAGGTAAGTTCTATATCATGAGTAAGTACAGAAGTCCTACCAGGCCTCTCAGAGAACAGACCTTGAAACTCTTGTAATAGCTGGTGTAGTTCGGTTTTCTGCTCGGGCGACAGCGGTGCTTTACTGATAAGGTCACTAATGACTTGACCGGTGTCTTCCCTGTTCGTCACTGAGCCTAGTCCCGGAAGCTCGACTGGAAGCTCTTCAGGAACGTTTATCATCATGCACACCACTGCTTCCCGTTGTCTATAAGGTTTGAGCAGATTACAGTGGTAAACTTGCTGTGCTTTCCGCTTTCCTGGCAGACTTACCACGTAGTTAACGTCCGACAGTTTCTGAACAATTCGTGCTGGGCCCTCCCACTGCACGTCTAGTTTGTTGTTTAGCGATGTGCGCAATATCATGACCTCATCGCCAACCTCAAAACGACGGGCCCTGGCTGTCCGATCATAATAAACCTTGGCCCTCTGCTGGGCCTTTGTCATTGCTTCACCTGACAACTCCTGTGCCCTTCTTAAGCGTTCGAGGAGCTTAAGCACGTACTCCACCACGACTGGGTCGTCGCCCCTACCTTCCCACGATTCTCGAAGCATGCGAAGCGGAGATCGAAGCGAGCGACCGTACACCAGTTCAGCTGGCGAAAACCCCGTAGCCGCATGCGGCGCGGTTCTTAACGCAAACATCACCCCAGGCAAACACAGCTCCCAGTCAGTTCGATGTTCAAAACACAACGCTCTCAACACGCGCTTCATGACGGAGTGGAGCTTCTCAACGGAATTCGACTGTGGGTGGTACACTGAGCTGTGTAGCAGCTTTACCCCACACCTTTCGAGAAAAGTTGTCGTCAAAGCGCTAGTAAACACTGTGCCCTGATCTGATTGAATTTCTGCAGGAAAACCAACTCGCGCAAATATGGACAGTAGTGCATTAACTATCTCAACTGAGCTGAGTTCTTTAAGCGGCACTGCTTCAGGGAACTTTGTCGCTGGGCAGATCACAGTCAAAATGTGTCTGTACCCCGTGGCTGTTACCGGCAGAGGTCCCACTGTATCAATAACGAGCCGTCTAAAAGGCTCCGTAATGATAGGTACCAATTTCAACGGCGCCCTTGATTTGTCCCCTGGTTTGCCCACCCGCTGACAAGTGTCACATGTCCTCACGAAATGGTCTGCGTCCCGAAAACACCCTGGCCAATAGTACTCTTGCAAGAGACGGTCCTTAGTTTTCTTAACTCCTAGGTGTCCGGACCACGAACCCCCATGTGACAAGCGCAACAGATCCTGACGATAGCATTGAGGCACGATCAGCTGATCGAACTCCACTCCTCTTCGGTCTAGATACTTCCGGTACAGGACTCCACCTCTTTCCACAAAACGCGCAGTTTTCCTGGCGATACCTTCTTTGACATTGCAGCGCACGTTTTCCAGGCTGCCATCCTTTTTTTGCTCGGCTATCAAAGCCGACCGGCTGACTTTTAGCAACCTATCAAGTCCGTCTGACGTAGGCGCGATGAGCAAATTAGTAGATAGCTCTTCTAACTTTCCCGAATCGGGATTTTCCTCTCCAGTATCTGGCGCCTTCAACGCTACAGACTCAATTTTATTCAGTTCGGGCGTGCTCTGAATATCAGCTTGCTGCGCCTCTGACCCTTTTTCGTTGTTTGATAACGTCGGCCCCGCAACTACCGCCTTTGCAGCGAGCTCCCGAACCTTCGATCTGGTTAAGGCCTGAACACTAGCTTCACCAAACAAAAGCCCCTTCTCGCGCAGGAGGTGATCGGACCTGTTTGAAAATAGGTACGGGTACTGGGGTGGCAGCATAGATGACACTGCCGCCTCCGTCTCAAGCGCTCCGAAAGGTCCTTCAATAAGCACCTTTGCTACTGGCAGACACACGCTATGAGCTTCCACGGCTTGCTTGATCCATGCGCACTCGCCCGTGAACATATGGGGTTCTACATAAGACGGGTGAACTACATCCATCGTTGCTGCGGAATCGCGAAGCACTCGGCACTCTTTCCCGTTCACGAGGAGGTCTCGCATGTAAGGCTCGAGAAGCTTCATGTTCTCGTCAGTGCTGCCTATTGAAAAAAACACAACTTTTGGTGTTGTTTCCGGACACTGCGCCGAAAAGTGACCCGGCTTCTGGCACGTATAACACAAGCGCGCTCGCCTCATCTCGAACCGCTTTCTGCGTTTGGCTGCCGCCGTCTCTTTACGTTTGGTCGGACTGCTTTCACTCGCATCCTCACTACGCGTGTCCCCCTTTAATCTCATGGGCGTGAACCTCGGCCTCTCAAACTTCGAGCCAAATTCACCCTTTTGACCGTCCTTAGCTCCGCGAGCTCGACGCGTCACAAACTCCTCGGCTAGCTCAGCGGCTTTAGCCACCGTACAAACGTCTGGCCTATCCAAGACCCAGTATCGCACGTTCTCCGGTAACCGACTATAAAACTGTTCTAGCCCGAAGCACTGCAGAACTTTATCGTGGTCACCAAACGCTTTCTCTTCTTTGAGCCACTCCTGCATGTTCGACATAAGCCTATACGCAAACTCTGTATATGACTCACTTCTGCCTTTCTCATTTTCCCGAAACTTCCGACGGAACGCCTCCGCAGACAGCCGGTACTTTTTTAGAAGACTCGATTTCACTGTGTCGAAATCCTCTGCCTCCTCTCTATCCAAGCGAGCGACTACGTCGGCCGCCTCGCCGGGTAACAAAGTGAGCAAGCGCTGTGGCCACGTTTCCCGAGAGAACCCCTGCTTCTCGCACGTTCGCTCAAAGTTAACCAGGAACAAACCAATGTCCTCTCCAAGCTTAAACGGCCGCATCAGGTCAGTCATTTTGAACAATACTCGTTCTCCTGCACCGTGTGCCTGACTTCCATTACGAGCGCGTTCCATCTCTACCTCGAGACGCTTCATTTCCAAAGCGTGTTCGCGCTCTTCTTTTTTCTCTTGTTGCTCTCGCTCTTTCTGTTCTTTACGTTCACGCTCTTCTTTTTCTTTCTGTTCTTTAAGTTCGCGCTCCTGTTTCTCTTTTTGCTCTTTAAGTTCGCGCTCCTGTCTTTTTGACCTCTCCTCAATAGTCTCAAGGCATTCCGACAGCTCGTCATCTTCAGCCTCTAACTCAAGAATAGCCTTTAGCAGTTCAGGTTTTCTTAGTTTGTCTGAGACATCCAGACCCAACTCTCTTGCAAGCTCCAACAATTTCGGTTTGCGCAACGACTTCAAATCCATGGCTGCTCTGAATGCTGCTTTCTCTACTGCTTACTATTGTCTTGCCGCAAACTAACCCGGCAGCAACGACAACCACAATTACCAGCTCTGTTTCTGACACTAA
Source organism: Dermacentor variabilis (assembly GCF_050947875.1). Taxonomy (NCBI): domain Eukaryota; kingdom Metazoa; phylum Arthropoda; class Arachnida; order Ixodida; family Ixodidae; genus Dermacentor; species Dermacentor variabilis. Next base: position 20,022,768 of record NC_134570.1, on the reverse strand, counting down.
CAAAAAGCCTGGCAAAGCTCAGAAGAAGAAAGTCCCGCACTCACCAAACCTCGCAGGCAGGAATTCCACGCAGTCGTTCCGCTGCAGGCAACCAGTCGTCACACAGGGCTCGTTGCACTGCTCCCGGATCGTCGTTGAGCTGCTCAGCATACTGTCAACTGCATCTCTTTGCTGCTGGCCTCCGTTGTCGCGATCTCGCCGCTGGCAGACAGTTGTTTGAAGTCGGAGGCGATCTCACCGCTGCCAACCAGATGTTTGGATCGCGACA